>NC_066580.1:122258586-122546086 GCF_024323335.1 Lathyrus oleraceus
GGACGGGTTGCGAGGTGGCAAATGATTTTGACTGAATATGATATACAGTATACCTCTCAGAAGGCGATCAAGGGGAGTGTATTGTCTGATTACCTCGCTCAGCAACCCATTGATGATTATCAACCGATGAAGTTTGAATTCCCTGATGAGGACATCATGTTTCTCAAATCGAAAGATTGTGAGGAACCGATCCCGGAGGAGGGGCCTGACCCTGAATCCGAATGGATTCTGATGTTTGATGGGGCCGTTAACGTGAATGGAAGCGGTGTTGGTGCTGTTTTGGTTACGCCGAAAGGATCCCATATTCCTTTTGCTGCCCGGCTAACATTTGAGTGTACCAACAACGTGGCTGAATATGAAGCTTGCATATTGGGGATTGAAGAGGCGATTGATTTGAGGATCAAGAACCTTGTTATATATGGAGATTCAGCTCTGGTTGTAAATCAAGTTAACGGGAAATGGTATACGCATCAATCTCATTTAGTTCCATACCGAGATTATACGAGGAGATTGTTGACGTTTTTCACCAAGGTGAAGTTGCATCATGTGCCTAGAGAGGAGAATCCTCTAGCAGATGCTTTGGCTACTCTGGCTGCCTTGATCAAGGTGCAATGGTGGAATCAGTTCCCCAGTGTTGAAGTAGGTCGTCTGGATAGACCGGCTTATGTGTTTGCTATTGATACAGCGTCTGATGATGAGAAGCCGTGGTATTACGATATCAAGCGCTATCTAGAGACTCAAGAGTATCCTGAGGGAGCATCTAAGAAGGACCGAAAGACTCTGCGGAGGTTGGCCATGGTGTTCTACCTGAATAAGGATGGGGTTCTGTACAAAAGGAATTTTGATTGGGTCTTGCTCAGATGTGTTGATGATAAAGAAGCAAGCCAATTGATGAAAGAGGTTCACGAAGGGTCGTTTGGTACCCATGCCAGTGGGAATGCAATGGTAAAGAAGCTGCTGAGAGCAGGTTATTATTGGATGACAATGGAGGCCCAATGTTTTAATTTCGTGCGGAAGTGTCATAAATGCCAGATTTATGCTGACAAGGTGCACGTGCCTCCAAATCCGTTGAGTTTAATGTCGTCTCCATGGCCGTTTGCTATGTGGGGCATTGATATGATCGGAAAGATAGAGCCTACGGCTTCGAATGGGCACAGGTTCATATTAGTGGCTATTGATTACTTCACCAAGTGGGTGGAAGCAGCCTCTTATACGAACGTGACGAAGCAGGTCGTGGCCAGGTTTCTCAAGAGAGACATCATTTGCAGATATGGGGTTCCCGAGAGAATCATTACTGATAATGGTTCTAATCTGAACAACAAGATGATGGCAGAGCTGTGCCGGGAATTCAAGATCGAACATCACAATTCTTCTCCCTATCGTCCGAAGATGAATGGGGCGGTTGAGGCAGCCAACAAGAATATTAAGAAGATTGTGCAGAAAATGGTGGTGACCTACAAAGACTGGCATGAGATGTTGCCGTTTGCATTGCACGGGTATCGAATGTCGGTGCGTACATCTACTGGGGCAACTCCTTTCTCATTGGTATATGGGATGGAAGCTGTGCTACCGATTGAGGTTCAGATTCCCTCTTTGAGAGTCCTGATGGACGTAAAGTTGCAAGAGGCTGAATGGGTAAGGACCCGGTATGAAGAGTTGAGCCTGATAGAAGAAAAGAGGCTGGTAGCCATCTGTCATGGGCAGTTATATCAGCAAAGGATGAAGCGTGCTTTTGACAGAAAGGTACGACCTCGTGTGTATCACGTTGGTGATATGGTGCTAAAAAGGATCCTTCCTCCTCAAAACGATCGAAGGGGCAAATGGACACCCAATTATGAAGGTCCATTCGTGGTCAAGAAGGTTTTCTCTGGCGGAGCCTTATTGTTAACGACCATGGATGGCGAGGATTTTCCATCCCCTGTGAATGCGGACGCAGTTAAAAAATACTTCGTATAAAGAGACCCGCTGGACGAAAAGAATAAAATAGTCCAGGCAAAAATGGGCATCCCGGCGAACCAAAAAAACAGAAAGAAAAAGGTTCGGGCAAAAATTAGGGATAAAAAGAAAAAATTGTACACCCGGCAAGTCGAAAACCTGAAAGGGCGACTTGGGCAAAAAAGGGTATCCCGGTGGACTGAAAACCCGAAAGGGCGGTCCAGGCAAAAGAGGGATTGAAACGAACAACTGCGTCTAGCATGATCGTTTGTGCTTTGGTTAAGGCATCATGGATAATCCCCGGTAGGGATCAATCAGAAACGTCTTGTTCAGAAGGCAGAAAGCACGGAGAGTCTGAGGACATATGGGGTGTAACCGAGTTGGAACTCGATGAGATCACGGGTTTCACATTGCCATTAGGATAGATTTTTCCTTTTGTGTGCAATTACCTCTTTTCAGGAATTGCTTCCTTTGTATCGCTCAATTTGAGCCACACTTTTTCAATCAATAAAATGCATATTCAGTCAAATAATTTTGTTTTTGTTTTTCATTACCGCTTTGATTGCAAAAACATTCGATTATTTTTGATAAAGAATCTTGCATTTTAAGACATACAGGTCCCTTCCAATGCATGTTTATAAGATTGAGAGCTTGAAATCTTATTCGGAAGGTTGAGTGACCCAAGTGTTGAAATCTTGACACGCCTGGGGCACGGTTTTATCTAACGATCTGTTTTGCAGGAACTGTTAGGTATTTTCACTCACTTGCAGGTTGTGATGTGGAAGCTTTTTGGCGACAATCCCCAGGGAGTCCAGTCAGGGACGAATGAACAGAAGAACGATGGAAATGACGGCGAGAGACGTACGACGATCCTTGAAATTAATCAAGAAGACTCTTCAAAGTCGGAAGATTGAAAAGTTTGTATAAATCCCAGGAGTTCGCTCTCCGTCGAGCGCGGCGCGACTTGGAATACAAGATGATGGAGCAGAAAAGGTCCAGACGAGTCGGGAGTTGTATCCCCAAGCAGAGTCGTGAGGTCCAATCCCCCAGCAGATCCAAGGTCTGTGGCTTCCCCAGTAGGGTCCGGATGGTTATCCCCAACGGGTGTCAGATCGATGTTTCCCCAGTCGCTAGGCCAGAAGGTGGCTGTTTCCCAGCGGAGGTATCTGTGAGGGTTCCCCGAAGCGGAGTCGGGATTTATATCCCCAGCAAGTCAAAGACTGTTGTATCCCCACGGAGTGTTGGTGGTTATCCCCAGCAGTTTCCCGAGCGGATTGGGTGCAAAGGAAGGTTCTTCCCCAGCAAGGGTTGCCTTTTCCCAGCAGCAGTGCTATTCCCCAACAGGGTGGGAATCGGAGTATTGGCGAGTTCCTCAGCAGAGTATCTCGAGCTCCCCAGGAGAGTCCCTTGAGGGGGACACTTTTTATGCATTCATCATGTAGAATAAGCATAGCATGTTGCATGGAAAAATAAATCGCGTAGCATTTCCATACTTATGGAGCATTACGCAGAAAAAGTCATTCATCATTACAAACATAAGCTAGTCTCAAACCGTGGTTACTGTTTGAGAGGTGATTTGGCCCGAAAGGTGAAGAGGTTACTCCGAGGAGTTTAGCCTCATGGTTTTAATCAAAGGTACTCCCTAGTAGTGCGATACTGGAGGAAGTTTATGTCGTGCGAGACAGAAGTTGGTAGATGTTACTCTGAGGAGTTTAACATCCTGGTGATTATATCGAAGATATTCCCCAGTAGTGCGATACTGGAAGAAACTTTTCCGTTGGATGGAGATGGGAAAGGTTACGCGATCAGCGCGACTGTCGGGGTTCAACTGGAGAAAAGGAAATGTTGAGGCATTTTCTGGAGATTGGGGTTCTGTAACACCTCAAAATTTGCCCTCCTCTCTTGGGACTAGCATAACATATTACATATCATTTTTTAGGTCATTAGGCATTGCATATTGCATATCATGTGGTTACATTGTGCAAGCCATTCTCCCAAGTCTTGATCAGAAGATGAGGAAGTCAAAGTGCAAGCTAGGGTTTCATTGGACTGGTCATTAATCATCTGAGGATGTGGAAGTTCAAATTAGGGTTTTGATTCTCAAAGGGATTGATCTTCATCTTGGTTGCAGTGATACATCATCATCATCATGGTCTTGATATCATCCAAGAAGTTCAAGTGGTTGATCAGATTCCTTGAGATTAGGGTTTTGACCACTAGTCAACCCTAATCAGTTGCATTGGGCCAATCAGGGCATAACAAGGAGATGGGGTCTATGATGTATATGGGGATCATCCCATGATTTTATGGAGATTATTGAGGCTAGGGTTTCATCCTTGAGCCATTTCATCAGAAGATTGGAGCTCAGTTTGATCAATGCATTGCCAAATTCATCTATTAGTTGAAAAAGTCAACTGTGGTCAACTGTGCTTGATTTTATGGATTTGGAGGTAGGAGAGAGTTGGATACACTTCATTCATGTTGAAACAAGTGTTATTTGACATTGCAAAGCTCAAGAATGGAGAAAATTAAGTCAGGACAAAAATTGCCAAAAATAGAAAGTGACTTGTAATGGAAGTTTCCAAAAATGGAAAGTTTTTGACCATAAAATTACATGTCCAAGGAAGCTTCAAATGAAAATTTTTTCAACATGAAAGTTGTAGATCTTGGTCTCACCTTTTCAAAAAGCCCAAGAACATGAAAATCCCATGTGTGGTTGGCAAGTTATGGTCCATTCAATTTCAAAAATGACCCATAATCAAAGTGGCATAACTTCCACATGGAGTGTCCAAATTGAGTGATCTTTTTATGAGCAAACTCCATTTAACATGTACTTTCATGGTGCATAATTGGAATTCATCAAAAATGGTCAATGCAAAAGGTCAATTTTCAAGTGTGCAATTAAAACGTCAAGGGCAAAATGGTCCAAGTTGAGAAATAATTGGAATTTTGGCATGGGAGTTTTTGCAACACCTCACATATGCCAATTAGAGATGGTTTCAACTGTCATAACATTTCAAGGTCCAATATTTGGCCAGGCCATTTTGAAACTTCACTTGAAAATGCATTATTTTGGTATGACATATGGAAAATGAGAATTACAAAGCCAATTGCCATGAGACAAGTGCCAACACATCACAGCTGGTATTTGGAGAGTGTGTGAGCTGTCATACAGCTGTCACAAGCCCCAGGGTGAAATGTCCATTTTGCCCTTGCTTTGTAAAATTGCATTTTTGCTAATTACATCATTTTTGGTTAATTTGTGATTAGAGATGGATTAAGTGGAGGTATATAACATTAATCATAACTGAATATTGATCATATCACAAATCATAAGAAACTCTAACAACTTTTCCCTCCAATTTTCCAAATTCATCAAGAAGCTTCAAGAACAAAAATTCATTGAATCTTCCTCAATTCTTCACCAATTCACGAAATTCTTCTTGCTTCATCTTCCTTGGATCAAGAACTTCAACTGTTTCATCAATTCATTGCCTTAACCTTGCAAATCCGCGACTGTTCAAGTGGTGATCAACAATGGCAAATTGAAATTTCTTCCAATAGGAGCAACTTCGAGCCAAGCTAAGCATTGCAATTACCTTCCTGAAGCATCTCCTTCATCTGTTTTGGATTGTTGCACGCCAAGGCTCAAAGAATCACCACTGTCTTCAATTTAAGGTGTGAATTCGAATGTCACTATTCTTTCAATTTCCATATGCGTTCTATAGTGCTTTCCATGTAGATGATCATGATGTAGGTAGTTTTTGATTTAGTGAACTATAGAGTGAGAAATGTTGATTTGAATGTTAGATGTCATTTAGTTTTTTGATCGATCCGTGAGCTATGTTAGGAGTTAGGATAAAATAGTTACATGTTCATGTTCCTTGTTGAGAGACGGTTCTTTGGACTATGAGTTTGTTAATTTTGGTTGTGGTTTGAGGATTTTCGTTTTCTGCATTTTCTGGTGTTGAAAGCTCAAGAACAGCGATGAACTTCATGAATTCTGGAAAATAATTGGCGTTTGATCCATTTGCTTCAGCGCATTTTTTGAACTTTTGTTTCCCTCCGAGCGCAGCCAATGGAAGCGTGACAACGCATTAATGCCATGCGACGCCGTTTTGGCCTGGGGAGCGATAATTGCAAAATTGCCATTGGACTTAATAATTCATTTTAAATCATTTTAATTCATTCAATAATTATTCAATAATTCAATAAAACTTTAAAAAACCATAACTCATTCATAATTTATCCAAATTGAGTGCAATTTTTTGCATTGTTCTTCTTGAAATGTGTAGAATTTTATCATGATTTTTGTGGATTTTTTGCATGAGTAGAAAAATAATGAGCCTAGGGTTTGTAGGATGTGTTACATTTTTTGTGCACTTTACCATATCCTTCATGAAATGCTCATACATTTAAAGAAATGATTGAAATTTTTTGTGATCATTTTGGACACATTGATGGTGATTTCCATATAGAGTTTGTAATTTTTGGATACTTGGCTGATTAGATATGAATTTTTGGACTAAGGTGTGACAATTTGTGTCACACCAAGCTAGGTCAACTTTATGATTTTATTTGCATGGCCTAGGATTGTTTGATTGAGCTAATTTTTTGCATGAATGATCATTGATGTGTCAAGATAACATGTGAATTTTTCTGGAATTTTTGATGGAGTTTTCAATTTGATTGATAATTTTCTTCACTGTATGCTCATTTGGTGACATTGTGTGATACATGTTGGTATATCTTTTGTGAAATTCTCATATGGTTTTGGATGAAGATGAAATTTGGTATGTTGATTGTAGACACATTGAAGGACATCATGCTTTTGGTCCCATTCATTTCTAATATGTTGTCACTGTTTTATGAATTTTTGAAGTGAATGCATGTGTTGATGCTTTGAATTGGCTTGAATAATTGTGTCTGGATTTCTTGATTTTCATTGATCTAGTTCCTTTAGTCCAATTGAGCTGAAAATTGACATGCTACTTGTTGAATGTGTCCTGTTTAGGTGTGAATTATTTGAGGATTTTTGGAATTGTTTTGGTATGCTTTTGAGTGAAATAGTTCTGTTTGGACATTTGATGTTGTATTTGACCTAATTTGACATGTTTTGGTCATAAAATGATAATGGTAAATGATATGAGCATGGGACCAATTGCTTTTGTTTTTGATTTGTGTTAATTTGATTTTGGTTGAGCATCCCTTGCTGTTTAGAATTTTTTCTCCTCTTTGGACCCTAGGCTTGGCCTAGTGGTCTTGTTTCTCACATTTGGCTTGACTTTTCAGGATGAAATACACAATGCTTAAGGAGATTGCTTCAAGTCAATTAAATTGAGATTGTTTGATGTTGTCTACTAACATGACTTTGTTTTGTAGGTTGTGAAGCTTGAGCTTAAGCTTATAGTTTGCACTTGTGTGCATTAACCTGTGTTGTTTGTACGGATTAACTGATTAACATTTGCTGTTTATTGTTTGTCTGTCTGAGTACTGATGATACTTGATTGATTTCAGGTACATTTAGTTGCTTACAGTTCTTTGAGAACTTGCTTGCTGCTGCTTGGTTTTTAAACCACTTGAGGTAGGACTTCTATTCTTCATGTAGTCTGGAAGACCTGGCCTGTTACTTGGCCAGGCAACTGTCTGAAGTCCTCCTTAAGAGGCGATGTTTGTGATTGTTTAATATTGTACCCAAGCAGGTGAAGTCCTTGATTAAGGCAATTGGTGGAAGCCAAGGGATATGCAATCTATCCCCCACTATTCTGTTGAGTCGTCCCTCTGCTCACACGGCTGTGTGTTGATGCATTGGGGCACAAACCCAAGATCTTGTACTTTGAACAGTTGTGTCTGAGTCTTTGAGCGTAGAAGGGTCCCTCCATTCTGGACCCACGCTCCTTTGTCTGAAGCTCTCCCTGGACAGGGATAAGAGCTGTGAAGTCTAATCTTCACTCACCTTTCATCTGCTTCACCTTAGCCCCGCAATGGCAAGGTTAAGAGCGAGCAATACCCATGTACAGATGACTTGCTTCGGCAGTCGAACCCATTGTTTGAGCCCACTTGACTGGTTATAGTGTGTGCTTTGTGAATATTTGTATGCTTGTATGCTTGCTTTCTTCCTGGATAGGGTTAGCTTGCAGTTGTGCAAGTAGGTAGAAACCTCAACATAGGGCAATGATGCATGACAACACTAGGCTTGAGTACAGCTCCTTGGTAGTGTGTCTTCCCTGGGTTTCTGGCTAGAATTTTCTTCCCCTTTGGGGGGAACTACATCGCCCTGATCCTTGTTCCAGACGAGGTATGTAGGCAGGAGACCGTGCGAGGTCTCTCCGGGCACTTTTTTTTTCCTTTTTGCGTGTGTTTGCTTGTTAAGCTTGTGTGTCAGGATATGGACGTAAGCCCAGCGATTGGCTGTACGTATCCTGATTGTGGTTGTTTGGTTCGGAAGCTGACATAATTCCATCGAGTGGTTGTCGGGTTCCCTGTTTGCCTGTGGGTGTGTGTGTGTCTTGTTTGGCGTGCGTGAGCCGAACTACAGTAGCTCTGATTCTCGTTCCAGACGAGATATGTAGGCATAGAATGCGATGTCCTATCGAGCTCCCTTCCTCTTAATCCCACCTGCGTTCCTTGTGTGTGTGTGTGATGTTTTAGCGACCTTTTCTTTCTTTTAGAACGTGGATCCCGTCGAGTACGACGGACGTGAGGGGTGCTAATACCTTCCTCTTGCGTAACCGACTCCCTTACCCTTTCTCTTTGGTCGCGAGACCATGCTTTTTCCAGGTTTCTCTGAGCGTTTCCTTTCCCTATTTTGGGATAAATAACGCGCAGTGGCGGCTCTGTGTTGTTTTGTTTTAGCCCGCCGGTTGTTTTTTCGCGGATGCGACAGCTGGCGACTCTGTTGGGGAAGCATGTGATGTAGACCTATGCTGGTCCATCTTCCCTAAGCGAGTCTCTCCTAGCGTTCTAGGATTAGTTTAGGTTGCTTGTTTTGCTTTATTTATTGCATTTATTATTCTAACCAGTGTATATATTTGCATTAAATATTTGCATGCATCATTCTATCATGTTGCCGTCCTCTGTGCAGGTGGTTCCTCTGTTTGGGGTGGGTGTTCTGAGTGGGGCTAAAACCCAGGCCCGAGTATACACCTAGGACTAGTGTGGTCTCATGTCGCCTCTTTCGTGTTAGGTTAACATGTGCTTGGCGGCGTGATGTACCACAAGCCGGACGAGGTTCATTTGATAGTGCTTTCCTCTGTGGGGTACTCCACTTTGGCTTAGTCACTTCATTTGAGTTGTTGACTCTGGTGACCGATCATTTCCCGGATCTTTGGTTTAGACGATCTCAGAAGAGCTACAATGGCACACCCGAAAGGGCAAACCCATTGAGTATCACTGCCCGATTGTCGAGACTATTATCCGCCTTAGGATGACCTGTTTAGAATTTACCTGTGAGGGGAGGGTGATTCTTTCAGATGCATGTTCAGATGGTGACTTTTGGTTCCGTGGATTGGAGTCCTATTTATGAGTCAGATTTATGGTCATTTATTGCTGAGACGCCGGAGTGCTGTCCGTGATTTATCAGTGGGGATCCGTTTATTTCAGGATTCCCCGGGCCGAGTTGTTTATCAGTGGGGATCCGTTTATTTCGGGATTCCCCGGGCCGATTCAGAGATTGCGTGATGGGTCTGCTCAGAGACTGATGATGATGATGATGTATCTATCTTCCGTTTATTTCGGAACCCGTGGGTCAGATTTGTGGTTACATATTCCCTCAGATGGTGATGATCAGTTCAGAAACCAGGTTTCAGTGCAGAGGATCAGATGGTTTGGAGGATGGCAACGCATTGCATTCATTCATCAGCATCATTACATTTTGCATTTACCTGCATCTAACACATGTTTACCCATATGCAGGGACACTTTTGATCGAGATCCTGGTTGAGAGACTTTCTGCTCAGACATGAGAACCGGTTTGAAGCACGATGTGGCCTACAGTTTCTTTGATCCCGAGATTGGTGTGCTGAAGGATATGGTAACATTGATTACACCCGACCATGTGGGGATGTTCAGAGAGTCATATGGTAGTATCCTGAAGATGGTTTTCAGACTCACTGATAGTGACAGAAGTGCCATTCATACTCTTCTTCAGTTCTATGACCCGGAGCTGAGATGCTTTGTGTTTCCAGATTATTTGTTGGGACCTCTGATGGAGGATTATGCTAGCATCTTGGGTATACAGATCCGTGATCAGATTCCTTTCCATGTTACTAGGGCAGAGCCAGATGTCCTGGGGATTTCCCGTGCTCTTTATTTGAGTCCGGAAATGGTCAAGGAGGGTTTGAAGGAGAAAGGAAAATTACCTGGATTTCATTTGAGTTTCTTGGAGGCTAATGCCAAGGAACATGCTGCTATGGGTAACTGGAAGGCGGTTTGCGCATTGATTGCTGTGAGCATTTATGGGATTGTTTTGTTTCCTAATCAGAAGAATTTTGTGGACCATAATGCTATTAGGTTGTTCATGCAGAAAAACCCTATTCCTACTCTGATCGGGGATGTTTACTACTCGGTTCATAACAGGAACGAGAAGCGGCGTGGTGGTTTGATCAGGTGCTGTTCTCAGTTGCTCTTCAGGTGGTTTATGGGGTATTTGCCTTCCCGAGGTGCCTTTGCTCATATTGATCCCACTGTCAAGTGGTCATTCAGGTTGATGGGTTTGCGGGCTGATAACATTGCTTGGACTCATAATGGTTTGGCTGGTCGGGATTTTATATACAGTTGCGGGAGTCTACCCAATGTGCCTTTGGTGGGAGTTCAGGGTTGCATCAATTACAACCCGGTGCTTCTCAGGAGACAGATGGGGTTTGCTGTAGAGGGTCCTCCTCTCGGGCGAGAGATCCAGGAGTCCTTTTACTTCCCGATTGATGGTAACCAGGCTAAGCTGAGGCAGGTATTGGATGAGTGGCGTAATATCCAGAGAAAGGGTAAGGTTCCGTTTGGCAAAGTCAACTGCCGGTATTTTCCTCTATTTGATGGTTGGTTGCGGAAGAGGATAGAGCTTACGCATCTACCATTCCCTGGGGGTGATCCCGTGTGTCCTAGGATTGAGGGTCCAAGTTCTTCTGTCAGTATGGAAGAATTCCTTGAGATGAAGAGGGCCAGAGATCAGTTACTTGTAGAGAAAGCGGAATTGGAGATGAGTGTTGCTCGAATTCAGATGGCCAACCAGGAGATCAAAGTGAAGATGGAAGATCAAGACAAGCGATATGCCCTGGAAGCAGAGCGTTTCGAGATGGATACTGCCTACTATGGGAAGATCAGCCAAGCCTTAGCATCGTCCAACAGGGAGCATGACATCACCAAAGAGAGATTGGCCAGAGCTTCAAAGGTTATTGAAGATGAGAAGAGGAGGCAGATTCTCGTAAAGGATCAGAGAGACGACCGAGTTCGAGTCCTCATTGCTGAGTGGGAGGCAAAGCTGAAGGCCAAGGAATCAGAGAATGTGAAGATTGTCGCCGAGAGAGATCATTATATGGAAGAGAGAGATCATTACTTCAGGCAGATGAAGATTCACCAGAAAGAAGTGGGGAGGTTGCAGCAGGAGAACACCGAGCTCAGGTTCGCCGTAGAGTTCGCAAAGATGGAAGATGAGATAGGGCCGTCTGTGGGACCCTCGTCCAGCTAGATCTTTCATTTGTTGTGGATTACCGTCAGGCTTGTTGACGGAATCTACTTGCTTGTATTTCTTTCCCAGATTCTGGAGGATTGTATTTGAATTGTAGCTGATTTGATGTATGACTATGGCATTGGTTGTGCACTCTTTGCTATGTGATGGTTATTTTCAGTCGATGATTGATCTTCAAGCTTTATTTGCTTTACCGTATGCACTCACACAAGCACACACATGGTTGGGGGTATCATGCTAAATCACATATCTTTGATCTGAATGATGAAATTAAATGCTGAATACAAAATATTGATGCCGGATTATTGTTTGTCTCGATGAAGCCAGGATCGAGAGACAAAGTGTCCTTCATATGGATAGACACTGCATTCATGCATTGATCATAATAACTTGTGTTTTGTTTTGCAGGTATCTGTTACTAACGTGCTTGATTGTTACAGGAATCATTGCTCGTGCTCGCAGAACTGTACCTTTGCACTCAACTCGTCCTCACAGATATTTCACTAGGCACAATACTCCTAGACTCATGGATCTTCCCAATACAGACATCCTCGAGCTGAAGGACAAAATGAATGAGCTGATCAACATCATGCAAGGCTTTGCAGTTGGTCAGAAGGCTCTAGCAGACAAAGTTGAAAAGCTCGAGCGGGCTTCTGCAGCAAACAGCGGTGTAAACCTGGATGGTGTCTCCAACCAGGGGCTGGGTTCTCGTGACGGCGGTAAGAGGACGACTATTGGTGTGGTAAATAATGCTGCTGGTTTTGGTGGTGCCGGTGGTCAACCTGGGCCCAGTCTGGGTCAGAATATGAAGAAGGGTCTGTTGCCTCCATTCTACGGTTTTGATGAAGATCGGGAGGAAGATAGGGAGGCTGATCAGTTTTCAATGCAGAATGAACCGTTTGTTCCATACAGTGCTCCGCCTCAGAGCAAGGAGATTCAGTTGCTGGCTGAGAAGATTAAGGTACTTGAGAGCTATGCTACTCCTGGGGTGGTCAACGTGTCAAATATGGGGCTGGTTGAGGGGATTGTGATCCCACAGAAGTTTAAAGCGCCCACATTTGACAGATATAACGGGAGTTCTTGTCCTGAGACTCACCTGCAGGCCTTCGTCCGCAAAATTTCTGCATATACAATGGATCAGAAATTGTGGATGTACTTTTTCCAGGACAGCCTGTCCGGAGGTTCCCTGGAATGGTATACCAAGTTGAAATCCTCGGACATTAAGAACTGGCAGGATCTTGGGGACGCGTTCTTCAAGCAATATCAGTTTAATGCTGACATGGCTCCGAGCCGTACCCAGCTGCAGGGTATGTCTCAGAAGAACAATGAAGGGTTTAAGGAGTATGCTCAGCGGTGGAGGGAATTGGCTGCAAGAGTGCAACCTCCTCTGGTTGATAGGGAGATGTCAGATTTGTTCATGGGAACCCTGCAGGGGCCGTTTGCTGAGAGAATGGTTGGTTGTCCGGTGACTAACTTCTCGGACATTGTGGTGGCCGGTGAACGGATAGAAAGTTGGCTGAAATTGGGGAAAATTTAGGGTATTGCTTCTGCTTCTTCTTCAGGGTCAAAGAAACCATTCGGTAATAATGGCCAGAGGAAGAAAGAAGGGGATACCAGTGCTGTGTACTCACAACGAGGACCCAGTAGGGACCGTTACTTCCAGCACAATGCTGCAGTAACCATTCCTGCTGAGTCTCAGCCGGCACAATTGCAACAGCAGCAACAACCACAACAAAGACAACCTTTTCAACAGAGGCCACAGAGGGCCGGGTACCAAGTCAGGGGTCGGATGAATGATAGGCAGTTTGACAGGCCTCCGGTGACTTATTCTTTTTTGCTGAAGAAATTGCAAGACCTTGGGCTGGTACAGTTGAGGACGCTGGCACCTTTGAGACCTGATCAAAGGCCAGCTAGTTATAATGAGAACGCAAAATGCGAATTCCATTCGGGTGCTCCCGGACACAACGTAGAGGACTGCAAAGCTTTTAAGCACGTAGTCCAAGACCTGGTGGATTCGAAAGCTATCAACTTTGCACCATCTCCCAATGTTAATGCCAATCCCATGCCCGCGCATGGTCAAGGGGGAGTGAATGCCATTTCTGCAGAGAGTAGGTTTGGGCTGTCTACTGTGGATCAGTTGAAGACTCCGTTGGCTGAGGTTAAACGGCAGTTATTGTTGAATGGGGTCTATCCGGGCTGTGTCCATGAGTGTGCTGAGTGCACTGTCTCTGTCAATGGGTGTGAGCTCCAGAGGAAGAATGTCCAGGGCCTGATGGACGAGGGGAGTATCTTGATTGAGAGAGCTGATAACGAAAAAGAGGAGGTCTTCACCATAACAATCTATTTCGATCCGGTGGATTTGTCGAACCTTGCTGAAGCGGCTCCAGTTACCATCACGGTACCTGGACCAATTCCTTACGACAAAGATGATGCCGTGCCGTGGCATTATGGTGGGGAAGTGTACTGTAATGGGGAGAAGATAGAAGAGCAATCTGCAAGTGAAACCACTGTGCTAAAGGTGGATAATGCCGGTCCCAGCGGTTTCACTCGCAGTGGAAGATTGTTTGCTCCTGATGCGCTGAGGGGAGGTGAAGGAGAAAAAGATAAAAAAGAAAAGGCCGAGGCTTTAGCCAGGGCGAAAGGGAAGGCTGCGGTTGATAATAGTACTCCTGTGGTGACACCGGCGCCTGAGGGGTCGGAAAACAAACTTGATGATGATGCTGAAGAATTTCTGAGAATCATCAAGAAGTCCGAGTACAAATTGGTGGACCATCTGCAGCAGACCCCTTCCAAAATCTCGATTTTGTCTTTGCTGTTGAGCTCAGAGGGGCATAGGGAAGCTTTATTGAAAATTCTGAAGAAGGCTTATGTTCCTCAGGAGATCACTATAAATCAATTGGAAACTGTGGTGTCCAATGTTCATGCCAGCCATGGGCTGGGTTTCACTGATATGGACTTGACGGTGGATGGAAGGAATCACAACAGGGCTTTACACATTGCTATGGAATGCAAAGGGGCCGTGCTTTCGCATGTGCTGGTTGATACCGGCTCCTCCTTAAATGTATTGCCGAAGAAAGCTCTGGCGAAGCTTAATTGTGATGGGTTGATTCTCACTCCGACTGATTTGATTGTGAGAGCATTCGATGGGTCAAAGCGGCCCGTGTTTGGAGAGGTAGAGCTGCCAGTGAAGATTGGCCCAGAGGTGTTTAAGTCAACTTTCTATGTCATGGATATTCAGCCGGCATACAGTTGCCTGTTGGGTCGCCCATGGATCCATGCTGCTGGGGCAGTAACCTTGACTTTACACCAAAAGCTGAAATATATCTGGGAGGGACAGGTTGTCACTGTGTGCGGAGAAGAGGACATCTTTGTCAGCCACCTGTCCTCATTCAAGTATGTGGAAATGGATGGCGAAATATGGGAGACGCCTAGTCAGGCATTCGAAACCATCAAGGTGGAGAATGCTCTGTTTGCTAAACAGGAGGAAGAGAAACCGTCCATTGCTTCATACAAACAGGCCGCTGAGGTGGTAAAAAGTGGAGAGGCTCCTGGTTGGGGCAGAATGATGGAGGTCCCCGCGAAGAAGGATAGATTCGGGGTTGGATATCAACCGGGCCGAGGCTCAGGGCAAGGAAGAGGACGTCGTACGTCAGTAACCTTTACAAGTGCCGGAATGCTGGATCCGGATCACATTTGCATGATGGGTGAAGATGCTGATAGCGACTGTGACATGGACCGGTGGATAAAGCCGTGCGCATCAGGGATGGGAATCCAGAACTGGAAGGCTGAAAAGATCATCCGGGTCACTCTGCTGGAAGAGTAATATTTTTCTTGTTTTCATTTTATATGCATGAAAGCCATACGTGTTGCCCGACACGTAATGGTTCATTGTAAGGGCCACCTCATGTTTAAATTTGCAAGATTTTGCATCATTAATAAAAGGATGTTTTTCAATTAAAAGCGGTATTTCCTGTTTTTCATTTATTTTTGCAGTTTAAAAATAAAAAACAGAATAAAAATGGCAATGTTTTCATTTTTCTTTTTCAATTTGTCACACCGGTTCTAAAGCAATGCATGAATCAACATTCATGCAGATGCGATTCCTCCCCGGATCTCATTGATAACAATCCTGTTACACCCTTGTATGACTTCGACAATCCGATCTATCTTGCTGAGGAAGAAGACGAAGAAGATTGTGAATTGCCAGGGGAATTAGCCAGGTTGTTGAAACAAGAGGAGAAGGTGATTCAGCCGCATGAAGAACAGATTGAGGTTGTGAATCTGGGTACCGACGAGATGAAGAAGGAAGTGAAAATCGGGGCTGCTTTGGAGGAAAGTGTCAAGAGCAGAATGGTAGCATTATTGAAAGAATATGTCGACATCTTTGCCTGGTCTTATCAAGATATGCCAGGGTTGGATACCGATATCGTTGTGCACAAGCTACCGTTGAGAACAGATTGTCCTCCAGTGAAGCAGAAGTTGCGCAGGACTCGACCTGACATGGCAGTGAAAATCAAGGAAGAAGTGCAAAAGCAGTGGGATGCTGGTTTCCTTGTTGTCACTAATTATCCGCCATGGGTCGCGAACATCGTGCCAGTCCCGAAGAAAGATGGTAAAGTGAGAATGTGTGTGGACTACCGAGATCTGAATAGAGCTAGTCCGAAAGATGATTTTCCGTTACCGCACATTGACGTGTTGGTAGATAATACAACTCAATTCTCGGTGTTTTCCTTCATGGATGGCTTTTCTGGCTATAATCAAATCAAAATGTCGCCAGATGATATGGAGAAAACAACGTTCATTACACCGTGGGGCACCTTTTGTTACAAGGTGATGCCATTCGGTCTCAAGAACGCCGGTGCTACTTATCAGAGAGCCATGGTGACTTTGTTTCATGATATGATTCATCATGAAATCGAATGCTATATTGATGACATGATAGCAAAGTCCCAAACAGAAGAGGGGCATTTGGTAGATCTGGCCAAGTTGTTCGACCGGCTGAGACAGTTCAGACTAAGGTTGAATCCGAACAAGTGCACTTTCGGAGTGCGGTCCGGTAAATTGCTGGGGTTTATTGTGAGCGAGAAAGGAATCGAGGTTGATCCTGCAAAAGTAAAAGCGATAAAAGAAATGCCTGAACCGAGAACGGAGAAGGAGGTTCGTGGTTTCTTAGGTAGATTGAACTACATTTCACGGTTCATATCTCATCTAACAGCCACGTGTGAACCAATTTTCAAATTGTTGAGAAAAGATCAAACGGTCAGGTGGAACGATGATTGCCAAGCGGCATTTGAAAAGATAAAAGAATATTTGCAGGAGCCTCCGATTCTGATGCCTCCTGTGGAGGGAAGACCGTTAATTCTGTACCTGACAGTCCTCGAGGGGTCTATGGGGTGTGTATTGGGGCAGCATGACGAGTCTGGTCGAAAAGAGCATGCCATATATTACCTTAGCAAAAAGTTTACCGACTGTGAAACAAGATATTCACTGCTCGAGAAAACTTGATGTGCTTTGGTCTGGGCTGCTCGCCGACTAAGGCAGTATATGCTGGTTCATACCACTTTATTGATTTCCAAGATGGATCCAATCAAGTACATTTTCGAGAAGCCAGCATTGACCGGACGGGTTGCGAGGTGGCAAATGATTTTGACTGAATATGATATACAGTATACTTCTCAGAAAGCAATAAAGGGGAGTGTATTGTCTGATTACCTCGCCCAGCAACCTATTGATGATTATCAACCGATGAAGTTTGAATTTCCTGATGAGGACATCATGTTTCTCAAATCGAAAGATTGTGAGGAACCGATCCCGGAGGAGGGGCCTGACCCTGAATCCGAATGGATTCTGATGTTTGATGGGACCGTTAACGTGAATGGAAGCGGTGTTGGTGCTGTTTTGGTTACGCCGAAAGGATCTCACATTCCTTTTGCTGCCCGGCTAACATCTGAGTGCACCAACAACGTAGCTGAATACGAAGCTTGCATATTGGGGATCGAAGAGGCGATTGATTTGAGGATCAAGAACCTTGTTATATATGGAGATTCAGCTCTGGTGATAAATCAAGTTAACGGAAAATGGTATACGCATCAATCTCATTTAGTGCCGTATCGAGATTATACGAGGAGATTGTTGACGTTTTTCACCAAGGTGAAGATGCATCATGTGCCCAGAGAGGAGAATCCTTTGGCAGATGCTTTGGCTACTCTGGCCGCCTTGATTAAGGTGCAGAGGTGGAATCAGTTCCCCAGTGTTGAAGTAGGTCGTCTGGATAGACCGGCTTATGTGTTTGCTGTTGATACAGCGCCTGATGATGAGAAGCCGTGGTATTATGATATCAAGCGCTATCTAGAGACTCAAGAGTATCCTGAGGGAGCATCTAAGAAGGACCGAAAGACTCTGCGGAGGTTAGCCATGGTGTTTTACCTGAATAAGGATGGGGTTCTGTACAAGCGGAATTTTGATTGGGTCTTGCTCAGATGTGTTGATGACAGAGAAGCAAGCCAATTGATGAAAGAGGTTCATGAGGGATCGTTCGGTACCCATGCCAGTGGGAATGCTATGGTAAAGAAGCTGCTGAGGGCAGGTTATTATTGGATGACAATGGAGGCCCAATGTTTTAATTTCGTGCGGAAGTGTCATAAATGCCAGATTTATGCTGACAAGGTGCACGTGCCTCCAAATCCGTTGAGCTTGATGTCATCTCCATGGCTGTTTGCTATGTGGGGCATTGATATGATCGGGAAGATTGAACCTACTGCTTCGAATGGGCATCGATTCATATTAGTGGCTATTGATTACTTCACCAAGTGGGTTGAAGCAGCCTCTTATACGAACGTGACGAAGCAGGTCGTAGCCAGATTTCTCAAGAGAGACATCATTTGCCGATATGGGGTTCCCGAGAGAATCATTACTGATAATGGTTCTAACTTGAACAATAAGATGATGGCAGAACTGTGCCGGGAATTCAAGATTGAATATCACAATTCTTCTCCCTATCGTCCGAAGATGAATGGGGCGGTTGAGGCAGCCAACAAGAATATAAAGAAGATTGTGCAGAAAATGGTGGTAACTTATAAAGACTGGCATGAGATGTTGCCGTTTGCATTGCATGGGTATCGCACGTCGGTACGCACATCTACTGGGGCAACTCCTTTCTCATTGGTATATGGGATGGAAGCGGTGCTACCGGTTGAGGTTCAAATTCCCTCTTTGAGAGTCCTGATGGACGTGAAATTGCAAGAGGCTGAATGGGTAAGGACCAGGTACGAAGAGTTGAGCCTGATTGAGGAAAAGAGGCTAGCAGCCATCTGTCATGGGCAGTTATACCAGCAAAGGATGAAGCGTGCTTTTGACAAGAAGGTGCGACCTCGGGTATATCACGTGGGTGATATGGTGCTGAAAAGGATCCTTCCTCCTCAAAACGATCGAAGGGGCAAATGGACACCTAATTATGAAGGTCCATTCGTGGTCAAGAAGGTTTTCTCTGGTGGAGCCTTGTTGTTAACGACCATGGATGGCGAGGATTTTCCATCCCCTGTGAATGCGGACGCAGTTAAAAAATACTTCGTATAATTGACCCGCTGGACGAAAAGAATAAAATAGTCTAGGCAAAAATGGGCATCCCGGCGAACCAAAAAAAAACAGAAAGAGAAAGGTTCGGGCAAAAATTAGGGATAAAAAAAGAAAATGTACACCCGGCAAGTCGAAAACCCCACAAGGGCGACTTGGGCAAAAAGGGGTATCCCGGTGGACTGAAAACCCGAGAGGGCGGTCCAGGCAAAAGAGGGATTAAAACGAACAACTGCGTCCAACATGATCGTTTGCGCTTTGGTTAAAGCATCATGGATAATACCCGGTAGGGATCAGTCGGAATCGTCTTGTTCAGAAGGCAGAAAGCACGGAGAGTCTGAGGACATATGGGGTGTAACCGAGTTGGAACTCGATGAGATCGCGGGTTTCACATTGCCATTAGGATAGATTTTTCCTTTTGTGTGCAATTACCTCTTTTTAGGAATTGCTTCCTTTGTATTGCTCGAGTTGAGCCACACTTTTTCAATCAATAAAATGCATATTCAGTCAAATAATTTTGTTTTTGTTTTCATTACCGCTTTGATTGCAAAAACATCCGATTATTTTGATAAAGAATCTTGCATTTTAAGACATATAGGTCCCTTCCAATGCATGTTTATAAGATTGAAAGCTTGAAATCTTATTCGGAAGGTGGAGTGACCCAAGTGTTGAAATCTTGACACGCCTGGGGCACGGTTTTATCTAACGATCTGTTTTGCAGGAACTGTTAGATATTTTTCACTCACTTGCTGGTTGTGATGTGAAAGCTGTTGAAACAGATCCCCAGAGAGTTCGCTCAGGAACGAATGTATGAAGGGATGACGAAGACGTTGAGACGTACGACGATCCTTGATGGTAATCAAGAAGACTCTTCAAAGTCGGAAGACTTGAAAGTATGTAATTCCCCGCAGAGTCCGATCAGGGACGAGTGCATGAAGAAAGGACGGAGAGACGACGAGACGTCCGACGGCCCTTGAAATTAATCAAGAAGACTCTTCAAAGTCGGAAAATTGAAAAGTATGTATGAATCCCAGGAGTACGTCTCGTCGAGCGTGGAGCGATTGGGAATACAAGATGATGGAGCAGAAAAGGTCCAGACGAGTCTGGGAGTTCTCAAAAGTGGAAAGCTTATACGAGATTGGGAGGTGGATACCGTGGTTCGACGAGTCGATGGGTGTTGTACCAACTTTTCTCATTTCCCCCCAGCGAGAGTATCTGTGAGGGTTCCCAGCAAGTCAAAGACTGTTGTATCCCCACAGGGTGCTATGGTGGTTCTTCTTCCCCAGCAATATCCTCAAGCGGATTGGGTGCAAAGGAGGTTTTTTTTTCCCAGCAAGGGTTGCATTTTCCCAGCAGCGGTGCTATTCCCCAGCAGGGTGGAATCGGAAGCAATGATGAGTTCCTCAGCAGAGTGTCTCGTGCTCCCCAGAAGAGTCCCCTGAGGGGGATGCTTTTTTATACATGCATCATGTAAATAAGCATGGCATATTGCATAGAAAAATAAATAATCGCGTAGCATTTCCATACTTATGGAGCATTACGCAGAAAAATCAGTCATGCATCATATTGCAGGCACAAGCTAGTCTCAAGCTGTGGTTACCGTTTGAGAGGTGATGTTGCATCAAAGTTTCTGTCGAGCGAAGATGGGAGCGATAATCCAAAAGTTTTCCGGTGTTCAGACCGAAGTGGTATTCAGGCCAGTTTTTCGGTATTCAGACCGATGTGGCGTTCAGGCCAAATTTCCGATCTTCAGATCGAAGAAGTTTCCGACGATCAGGTCGATGTACTTGTGGCGTTCAGGTCAAGTTTCCGATTTTTAGATCGAAGAAGTTTCCGACAATCAGGTCGATGTACTTGTGGCGTTCAGGCCAAGTTTCCGATTTTTAGATCGAAGAAGTTTCCGACGATCAGGTCGATGTACTTGTGGCATTCAGGCCAATTTTCCGGTGTTCAGACCGAAATGGCATTCAGGCCAATTTTCCGGTATTCAAACCGAAGTGGCGTTCAGGCCAATTTTCCGGTATTCAGACCGATGTGGTGTTCAGGCCAAGTTTCCGGTATTCAGACCGAGGCGGTATTCAGACCGATGTGGCGTTCAGGCCAAGTTTCTGATTTTCAGATCGAAGAAGTTTCCGATGATCAGGTCGATGTACTTACGGCATTCAGGCCAACTTTCCGGTATTCAGACCGATGTGGTGTTCAGGCCAAGTTTCCGGTATTCAGACCGAGGCGGTATTCAGACCGAAGTGGTTTTCAGACCAAGAAAAGGAAAATTCCGGGGTTCAAGAAAAAAAAAAGAAATGATAATCCCCAGCGGATGTGGTGATCAGGCCATGGTTATCCCTGTGTTGCCATTTATTTTGGTATCCGGGTCGACTGTTTCGGTATTCAGGCCGGCTTTCTCCGTACCAGACGGATTTTTCAAAGAGTGTGTTCTTCGCCGATTCTGACAGGCGTTGTTAATTATTTCCCATCAGAGTGCAAATTGTTCGTCTGTTCTTGGTATTCAATCACTCTTCATCCTGATCATCTGAAAGCCGAGGCTATTCATATCGACAGGTTCACAGTGGATTGAATAGGGGCAGCTGTAACACCTCAAAATTTGCCCTCCTCTCTTGGGACTAGCATAACATATTACATATCATTTTTTAGGTCATTAGGCATTGCATATTGCATATCATGTGGTTACATTGTGCAAGCCATTCTCCCAAGTCTTGATCAGAAGATGAGGAAGTCAAAGTGCAAGCTAGGGTTTCATTGGACTGGTAATTAATCATCTGAGGATGTGGAAGTTCAAATTAGGGTTTTGATTCTCAAAGGGATTGATCTTCATCTTGGTTGCAGTGATACATCATCATCATCATGGTCTTGATATCATCCAAGAAGTTCAAGTGGTTGATCAGATTCCTTGAGATTAGGGTTTTGACCACTGGTCAACCCTAATCAGTTGCATTGGGCCAATCAGGGCATAGCAAGGAGATGGGGTCTATGATGTATATGGGGATCATCCCATGATTTTATGGAGATTATTGAGGCTAGGGTTTCATCCTTGAGCCATTTCATCAGAAGATTGGAGCTCAGTTTGATCAATGCATTGCCAAATTCATCTATCAGTTGAAAAAGTCAACTGTGGTCAACTGTGCTTGATTTTATGGATTTGGAGGTAGGAGAGAGTTGGATACACTTCATTCATGTTGAAACAAGTGTTATTTGACATTGCAAAGCTCAATAATGGAGAAAATCAAGTCAGGACAAAAATTGCCAAAAATAGAAAGTGACTTGTAATGGAAGTTTCCAAAAATGGAAAGTTTTTGACCATAAAATTACATGTCCAAGGAAGCTTCAAATGAAAATTTTTTCAACATGAAAGTTGTAGATCTTGGTCTCACCTTTTCAAAAAGCCCAAGAACATGAAAATCCCATGTGTGGTTGGCAAGTTATGGTCCATTCAATTTCAAAAATGACCCATAATCAAAGTGGCATAACTTCCACATGGAGTGTCCAAATTGAGTGATATTTTTATGAGCAAACTCCATTTAACATGTACTTTCATGGTGCATAATTTGAATTCATCAAAAATGGTCAATGCAAAAGGTCAATTTTCAAGTGTACAATTAAAAAGTCAAGGGCAAAATGGTCCAAGTTGAGAAATAATTGGAATTTTGGCATGGGAGTTTTTGCAACACCTCACATATGCCAATTAGAGATGGTTTCAACTGTCATAACATTTCAAGGTCCAATATTTGGCCAGGCCATTTTGAAACTTCACTTGAAAATGCATTATTTTGGTATGACATATGGAAAATGAGAATTACAAAGCCAATTGCCATGAGACAAGTGCCAACACATCACAGCTGGTATTTGGAGAGTGTGTGAGCTGTCATACAGCTGTCACAAGCCCCAGGGTGAAATGTCCATTTTGCCCTTGCTTTGTAAAATTGCATTTTTGCTAATTACATCATTTTTGGTTAATTTGTGATTAGAGATGGATTAAGTGGAGGTATATAACATTAATCATAACTGAATATTGATCATATCACAAATCACAAGAAACTCTAACAACTTTTCCCTCCAATTTTCCAAATTCATCAAGAAGCTTCAAGAACAAAAATTCATTGAATCTTCCTCAATTCTTCACCAATTCACGAAATTCTTCTTGCTTCATCTTCCTTGGATCAAGAACTTCAACTGTTTCATCAATTCATTGCCTTAACCTTGCAAATCCGCGACTGTTCAAGTGGTGATCAACAATGGCAAATTGAAATTTCTTCCAATAGGAGCAACTTCGAGCCAAGCTAAGCATTGCAATTACCTTCCTGAAGCATCTCCTTCATCTGTTTTGGATTGTTGCGCGCCAAGGCTCAAAGAATCACCACTGTCTTCAATTTAAGGTGTGAATTCGAATGTCACTATTCTTTCAATTTCCATATGCGTTCTATAGTGCTTTCCATGTAGATGATCATGATGTAGGTAGTTTTTGATTTAGTGAACTATAGAGTGAGAAATGTTGATTTGAATGTTAGATGTCATTTAGTTTTTTGATCGATCCGTGAGCTATGTTAGGAGTTAGGATAAAATAGTTACATGTTCATGTTCCTTGTTGAGAGACGGTTCTTTGGACTATGAGTTTGTTAATTTTGGTTGTGGTTTGAGGATTTTCGTTTTCTGCATTTTCTGGTGTTGAAAGCTCAAGAACAGCGATGAACTTCATGAATTCTGGAAAATAATTGGCGTTTGATCCATTTGCTTCAGCGCATTTTTTGAACTTTTGTTTCCCTCCGAGCGCAGCCAATGGAAGCGTGACAACGCATTAATGCCATGCGACGCCGTTTTGGCCTGGGGAGCGATAATTGCAAAATTGCCATTGGACTTAATAATTCATTTTAAATCATTTTAATTCATTCAATAATTATTCAATAATTCAATAAAACTTTAAAAAACCATAACTCATTCATAATTTATCCAAATTGAGTGCAATTTTTTGCATTGTTCTTCTTGAAATGTGTAGAATTTTATCATGATTTTTGTGGATTTTTTGCATGAGTAGAAAAATAATGAGCCTAGGGTTTGTAGGATGTGTTACATTTTTTGTGCACTTTACCATATCCTTCATGAAATGCTCATACATTTAAAGAAATGATTGAAATTTTTTGTGATCATTTTGGACACATTGATGGTGATTTCCATATAGAGTTTGTAATTTTTGGATACTTGGCTGATTAGATATGAATTTTTGGACTAAGGTGTGACAATTTGTGTCACACCAAGCTAGGTCAACTTTATGATTTTATTTGCATGGCCTAGGATTGTTTGATTGAGCTAATTTTTTGCATGAATGATCATTGATGTGTCAAGATAACATGTGAATTTTTCTGGAATTTTTGATGGAGTTTTCAATTTGATTGATAATTTTCTTCACTGTATGCTCATTTGGTGACATTGTGTGATACATGTTGGTATATCTTTTGTGAAATTCTCATATGGTTTTGGATGAAGATGAAATTTGGTATGTTGATTGTAGACACATTGAAGGACATCATGCTTTTGGTCCCATTCATTTCTAATATGTTGTCACTGTTTTATGAATTTTTGAAGTGAATGCATGTGTTGATGCTTTGAATTGGCTTGAATAATTGTGTCTGGATTTCTTGATTTTCATTGATCTAGTTCCTTTTGTCCAATTGAGCTGAAAATTGACATGCTACTTGTTGAATGTGTCCTGTTTAGGTGTGAATTATTTGAGGATTTTTGGAATTGTTTTGGTATGCTTTTGAGTGAAATAGTTCTGTTTGGACATTTGATGTTGTATTTGACCTAATTTGACATGTTTTGGTCATAAAATGATAATGGTAAATGATATGAGCATGGGACCAATTGCTTTTGTTTTTGATTTGTGTTAATTTGATTTTGGTTGAGCATCCCTTTCTGTTTAGAATTTTTTCTCCCTTTTGGACCCTAGGCTTGGCCTAGTGGTCTTGTTTCTCACATTTGGCTTGACTTTTCAGGATGAAATACACAATGCTTAAGGAGATTGCTTCAAGTCAATTAAATTGAGATTGTTTGATGTTGTCTACTAACATGACTTTGTTTTGTAGGTTGTGAAGCTTGAGCTTAAGCTTATAGTTTGCACTTGTGTGCATTAACCTGTGTTGTTTGTACGGATTAACTGATTAACATTTGCTGTTTATTGTTTGTCTGTCTGAGTACTGATGATACTTGATTGATTTCAGGTACATTTAGTTGCTTACAGTTCTTTGAGAACTTGCTTGCTGCTGCTTGGTTTTTAAACCACTTGAGGTAGGACTTCTATTCTTCATGTAGTCTGGAAGACCTGGCCTGTTACTTGGCCAGGCAACTGTCTGAAGTCCTCCTTAAGAGGCGATGTTTGTGATTGTTTAATATTGTACCCAAGCAGGTGAAGTCCTTGATTAAGGCAATTGGTGGAAGCCAAGGGATATGCAATCTATCCCCCACTATTCTGTTGAGTCGTCCCTCTGCTCACACGGCTGTGTGTTGATGCATTGGGGCACAAACCCAAGATCTTGTACTTTGAACAGTTGTGTCTGAGTCTTTGAGCGTAGAAGGGTCCCTCCATTCTGGACCCACGCTCCTTTGTCTGAAGCTCTCCCTGGACAGGGATAAGAGCTGTGAAGTCTAATCTTCACTCACCTTTCATCTGCTTCACCTTAGCCCCGCAATGGCAAGGTTAAGAGCGAGCAATACCCATGTACAGATGACTTGCTTCGGCAGTCGAACCCATTGTTTGAGCCCACTTGACTGGTTATAGTGTGTGCTTTGTGAATATTTGTATGCTTGTATGCTTGCTTTCTTCCTGGATAGGGTTAGCTTGCAGTTGTGCAAGTAGGTAGAAACCTCAACATAGGGCAATGATGCATGACAACACTAGGCTTGAGTACAGCTCCTTGGTAGTGTGTCTTCCCTGGGTTTCTGGCTAGAATTTTCTTCCCCTTTGGGGGGAACTACATCGCCCTG
Source organism: Lathyrus oleraceus (assembly GCF_024323335.1). Classification (NCBI taxonomy): domain Eukaryota; kingdom Viridiplantae; phylum Streptophyta; class Magnoliopsida; order Fabales; family Fabaceae; genus Lathyrus; species Lathyrus oleraceus. The sequence goes on from NC_066580.1 coordinate 122,284,769, forward strand.
ATCCTTGTTCCAGACGAGGTATGTAGGCAGGAGACCGTGCGAGGTCTCTCCGGGCACTTTTTTTTTCCTTTTTGCGTGTGTTTGCTTGTTAAGCTTGTGTGTCAGGATATGGACGTAAGCCCAGCGATTGGCTGTACGTATCCTGATTGTGGTTGTTTGGTTCGGAAGCTGACATGATTCCATCGAGTGGTTGTCGGGTTCCCTGTTTGCCTGTGGGTGTGTGTGTCTTGTTTGGCGTGCGTGAGCCGAACTACAGTAGCTCTGATTCTCGTTCCAGACGAGATATGTAGGCATAGGATGCGATGTCCTATCGAGCTCCCTTCCTCTTAATTCCACCTGCGTTCCTTGTGTGTGTGTGTGATGTTTTAGCAACCTTTTCTTTCTTTTAGAACGTGGATCCCGTCGAGTACGACGGACGTGAGGGGTGCTAATACCTTCCCCTTGCGTAACCGACTCCCTTACCCTTTCTCTTTGGTCGCGAGACCATGCTTTTTCCAGGTTTCTCTGAGCGTTTCCTTTCCCTATTTTGGGATAAATAACGCGCAGTGGCGGCTCTGTGTTGTTTTGTTTTAGCCCGCCGGTTGTTTTTTCGCGGATGCGACAGGTTCAACTGGAGAAAAGGAAATGTTGAGGCATTTTCTGGAGATCGGGGTTCAAACGGAGAAAGGGAAGTGTTGAGGCATTTTCTGGAGATCGGGGTTCATACGGAGATTGGAATTGAAGATTATATCCAGGATGAGGTCCTTAGGATTATCTTCTGTTCATGTGTCACCTAAGACTTTGGCGGAGGCTAACAGGGGTCGTTATGGGTGTCTTCTGAGGAAGAGATGCACATGTTACATTCCTTTTGTGAAGGTGTACCCTCTGATATGTCGCCCTCAGAGTGGTTTGGTGTTATTTCCGACGTTGCCAGCGGAATTATCACGAGAAATTGGAGAGCGGGGTTCAAACGGAGAAAGGGAAGTGTTGAGGCATTTTCTGGAGATTGGGGTTCAAATGGAGAAAAGGAAATGTTGAGGCATTTTCTGGAGAGCGGGGTTCAAATGGAGAAAAGGAGACACGAGGTGTTTTCTGGAGATCGGGGTTCACAATGGCGATCACAAGTTATCGTCAGGCGACTGGGGTTCAAACGGAGAATGGGGTTCATTATTTTGGCAAACAAGATGTCGGGGTTCAAATGCAGTGATCTGGGATCATTTGTGCGAAAAAGAAAATTTCGGGGTTCAAGAAAAGCATAAAAAGAAGTAATAATAATCCCCAGCGGATGATGTGGTGTTCAGGCCATGGTTATCCCTGCGTTACCATTTATTTTGGTATCCAGGTCGACGTTTCTGTTTCGGTGATCAGGCCGACTTTCTCCGTACCAGACGGGTGTTTCTTTCAAGATTGTGTTCTTTGCCGATTCTGACAGGCATTGTTAATTATTTTCCCATCAGAGTGCAAATTGTTCGTCTGTTCTTGGTATTCAATCACTCTTCATCCTGATCATCTGAAAGCCGAGGCTATTCATATCGACAGGTTCACAGTGGATTGAATAGGGGCAGCTGTAACACCTCAAAATTTGCCCTCCTCTCTTGGGACTAGCTTAACATATTGCATATCATTTTTAGGTCATTAGGCATTGCATATTGCATATCATGTGGTTACATTGTGCAAATCATCCTCCTAACTCTTAATCAGAAGATGAAGAGGTCATGATGCAAGCTAGGGTTTCATTGAATGGACTGGATCATTAATCATCTGAGGATTGTGCTACAAATTAGGGTTTTTTGATTCTCAAGGGGATTAGTCTTCATCTTGGTTGAGATGGTACATCATCATCATCATGGTCTTGTTATCATCCAAGAGGTTCAAGAGATTGATCAGTTGCCTTGAGATTAGGGTTTTGACCACTGGTCAACCCTAATCAGTTGCATTGGGCCAATCGGGGCTTGTGAAGGAGATGTGGTCTATAATGGATATGGGGATCATCATGTGGTTATATTGAGCTTATGGAAGCTAGGGTTTCATCCTTGAGCCATTTCATCAGGAGTTTGAGGCTCAACTTGATCAGTGCACAGCCAAATTCATCTATCAATTGAAAAAGTCAACTGTGGTCAACTGTGCTTGATTTGATGGATTTGGAGGTGGGAGAGAGTTGGATATACTTCATTCATGTTGAAACAAGTTTCATTTGACATTTCAAACATCAAGAATGAAGAAAATAAAGTCAGGAGAAAAGTTTCCAAAAATGGAAAGTGACTTGTAATGAAAGTTTCCAAAAATGGAAAGTTTTTCACCTCAAAATTACATGTCCAAAAATGCTTCAAATGAAATTTTGTTCAACATGAAAGTTGTAGATCTTGCTCTCACCTTTCCAAAAAGTCCAAGAACTTGAATTTCTCATGAATGGTTGGCAAGATATGATCAAATCATTTTCCAAAAATGCCTAAAATCAAAGTGGCATAACTTTCACATGGAATGGCCAATTTGGGTGATCTTTCTTTGAGCAAACCCCATTTCACATGTACTTTCATGATGTGTGGTCAAAATTCATCAAAAATAAGCATGGCAAAAAGTCATTTTTCAAGTGATCACTTTGAAAATTGGTGGGAAAATAAGTGACTTTGTGAAATACAAGGATTTTGCACACAAGGCCTTTTCTAACACTTCACAAATACCATTTAGAAGTTGTGTGGACTGTCATTTGCTGTCATAGTGGCCTAAAATGCAAAAGGACATTTTGGACTTTCACTTGAAAACTCATTTTTGCTAATCACTTTGATTTTGATAATTTGGATTAAGAAGTTGATTAAGCAGTGGTATAAAGCCTTAACTGTAATAGAAATTGCTAATCACATTGCACATTCCAAGATCCTAACAACTTTTCCCTCCAAAACCTCTCAAATTCTCAAAATTTCTACACACTTTTTTCATCAATTCTCAGTGATTTCTTCATCATTTTCGATCATTCTTGTTGGAGCTATCTTCTATAATCATCATAGAGGAACTGTTTTGCAAATTCAAGGCCAAAGGAGTGGAGATTCGCAACTGTTGCATTCATGATCAACAATGGAAATTTCATGATTCTTCAAACTGGAGTTGTTTTGAGCTAAGCTGATCGTTCCAATCATCTTCCTGAACATCAATCTTCATCTGTTTTGGAGTTTTGCACGAGGAAAAGCAAGAATCAACCTCTGCCATCTCCAAGAGGTAAATGCTCAAATTCTTTAATTGCATGAATTATGATATGGCTTTTGTAGATCTCTCAATGTAGATCATCGTGATACTCGTGGTTTTTGATTTGATTAAATATTGAGAGAGAAATTTGAGATTGAAGTTTGATGCTCAATTCTTTTTTTGATCGATCCGGTTAACATGTTAAGAGTTAGGAGAAACTAGTTGCATATCCATGATGTACGTGCTTTGCTGGTGATTTTGATGTATCATTTGTCAATTTTGGTGAAGAAATGTTCATCGTGATTTTCTGGATTTCTGGAAATGTTCTTGCTCAAGAACACGTTCAATTGCTCGTTTGATCCATAATTCGCCTGGCTTGATTTTGAAACTTGTTTACCGCCACCTACTGGCCAATGAGGGAGCGCCACTGGATTAATGAGAGCGACGCCGTTTTGCGCTCGTTGCCAAAAATTACAAATATGCCATTTTTCAATATTCATTTCATTATTTCTTTTTCTTTTTCATAATTCCATTTCATTTTTCATCCACAACTTAGAAAAACCATAACTAATCCATTTCTTGTCCAAATTTTGTGAGATTTTTTACATGATTCTCCTTATGATGTGTAGTTTTTAATGGTGATTTTTGTGATTTTTTTGCACGTGTGAAAATTAAAAATGACTAGGGTTTGATTGAATGTGTTCAATTTGTACATGCCATGCCATATCACTCATGAAATGATGATGCTTCCAAATAAATTCATGAAATTTTTTGTGCTTATTCTGGACTCTTTGATTGTGATTTTGATATGTGGTTTGCAATTTTTGGATACCTGGTTGAGGAGATATGAATTTTTGATTAGAGGTGTGACAATTTGTGTCACACCAAGCTTGATGAACTTCATGATTTTATTTGGCATGCTTAGAAATATTGGATTGAGCCAATTTTTTGCATGAATGAACATATGTATGTTGAGATCACATGTGATTTTTTCTGGATTTGTTGCTTGCATTTCCTAATTGATTGAGATTTTCTCTTCTGTTGGCTCATTTTGTGATGTTTTGTGACACATGTTGGCATTTGATTTGTGAAATTCTCATGGTTAATTGGATGGATGTGAAATTTGACATGTAAATTATAGACAGATTATAGGTCATTGTGGTTTTGATCCCATTCATTTATCATGTATTGTCACTGTTTTATGATTTTTGGAAGTTGATGCTTGTGTTGATGCCTTGTGTTGGCTTGTTTGAAATTGCATGAACTTTATGATTTTCATTGACCTACTTCCTTTTGTCCAATTGAGCTGAACTTTGATATGCTATTCATTGGATATGTTCTGTTTAGACTTGAATTTTTGTGGAATTAATTGAATTGTTTTGGTATGGATTTGCTTGAGATCTTTCCGTTTGGTCATTTGAGGTTGCAAATTGCATGTTTGGTATCTTTTTGTGCATGAAATGATGATGGTGAATGATATGAGCATGGGACCAATTGCATTTGTTTCTAATTTGTTGGAATATGATTTTGGATAATTTTCACTTGCTGTTTTGGATTTTTCATCTCTTTTGGACCCTAGGCTTGGCCTAGTGGTCTTGTTTCTCATGTTTGGTTTGGATTTTCAGGTTGAGATGCAAATGGTTTAAGGAGATTGCTTCAAGTTAATTAAGTTGACTTGTGAATTGTTTATGATTAACATTGACTTTGTGTTGTAGGGTTTGATGCTTGAGTTTGAGCTCATGGCTTGCACTTGTGTGCATTAACTTGTGTTTGACTGTACAGATTGACTTTTGTTGTTTACTGTTGGTTTGTCTGGTATACTGATGGTATTTGATTGATTTCAGGTACATTAGTTGCTAACAGTTCTTTAAGAACTTGCTTGCTGTTGCTTGGTTGTATAAACCAATTGAGGTAGACTTTCTATTCTCCATGTAGTCTGGAAGACCTGGCCTGTTACTTGGCCAAGCAATTGTCTGAAGTCCTCCTTAAGAGGCAATGTTTGTGATTGTTTAACTTTGTCCCCAAGCAGGTAAAGACCTTGATTAAGGCAATTGGCGGAACCCAAGGGATGTGCAATCCATTCCCCGCTATTCTGTTGAGTCGTCCCTCTGCTTACACCACTGTGTTGATGCATTGGGGCATTAACCCAAGATCTTGTACAATTGTACATTTGTGTCAGAGTCTTGAGTGTAGAAGGGTTCCTCCTTTCTGAACCCACACTCCTTTGTCTGAAGCTCTCCCTGGTCAGGGATAAGAGCTGTGAAGTCTAATCTTCACTCTCCTTTCATCAGCTTCACCCTGACTCTCAATGTCAGGGTTGAGAGCTAACACTACCCTTGTACAGAGGACTTGCCTTGGCAGTCTAACCCATTGTTTGAGCCCACTTTTGACTGGATATAGTGTGTGCTACTTGAACTGTGAATGCTTTGTTTTGTTTATGCTTGCATGCTTGTTTTTCCTGGTTAGGATTAGATTGCTGTTGTGCAAGTAGATAGAGAACCTTAACATAGGGCAATGATGCATGATAACACCTAGGCTCGAGTCCAGCTCCCTAGTAGTGTGTCTCCCTTTGTTTCTGGTTAGGAGATAGTTTCTCCCCTGTTAAGGGGAACTACGTTTCCCTGATCCTCATACCAGATGAGGTACGTAGGCAGGAGACCGTGCGAGGTCTCTCCGGGCACTTTTTTTCTTTTTGTGTGTGTTTGCTTGTTAACCCTTTTGTGTGTCAGGATATGGATGTAAGCCCAGCGATTGGCTGTCCGTATCCTGATTGTGTTTGTTTGGTTCGGAAGCCGATGTAAGTCCAGCTATTGGCGTTCGGGTTCCATGTTTGCCTGAGTTTGTGTGTGTCTTGTTTGGCGTGCGTGAGCCGAACTACGACAGCTCTGATTCTCTTTCCAGACGAGATACGTAGGCATAAGATGCGATGTCCTAGCGAGCCCGTTCCTCTTATCCCCCACCTGTGTTGTTTTCGGTGTGTGTGTGTGTGGTGTTTGTTTAGCAACCTTTTCTTTCTTTTAGAGCATGGATCCCGTCGAGTACGACGGACGTGAGGGGTGCTAATACCTTCCCCTTGCGTAACCGACTCCCGATCCCATTCTCTTTGGTCGCGTGACCATGCTTTTTCCAGGTTTACTCTGAGCGTTTCCTTTCCCTCTTTTGGGATAAATAACGCACGGTGGCGGCTCTGTGTTGTTTTGTTTTAGCCCGCCGGTTGTTTTTCGCAGATGCGACAAGTAGTACTCCTAAAACCACCATAAAACACCGTCATATATGGATTCTTGCCGTCATGGGCAAGCCCTAACCACCATACAACACAATATACCTACTAAGTCCTCTAATTCCCTCTGTCCTTATAGGAGGAACACACACACATGTACTTTTTGATTAGTACAATGACCATTGAGAATATTCTATGTGATGACATATCACAACATGTCTTCTTCATTGGGGTACACGTGATCATTTCTTCATCTAGGCATAGAAAGTCACTTATGTTAAGTACAAATTATCATGCATGTCATGGTACACGTGATAATTCTTGTCTTGAGGTGTAGAGAGTCTTATTATATTTAGAACAGATGGTCAAACTTGTTGACTTTGTTGTGACATAATCCAAGTTACTTATTGGGTTAAAAAGTTAGTTAGTTTGTTATGCTAACTACTTGGGTTAAAAGTAGCCTATTGCATATAAATACATGTGTAAGCAACTCTCAAAAAACAATTCAATACAATTACTTTTCACTCTCTCTTTCTCCCTCTCATTCCTTCCCCACCCAAGTGCTTATTCACTAACAAATTGGTATTTGGAGCTTCTGGTTTGTTTTTCTTCATCACGAAGTCAAGAACTGCATGTCGACGGTCGTGTTTCCAGGGATCGTGAATTGTGTTTGCTGCAAAGATGAATGGTAGCAATAATATTCCCAATTATCTTCCAATTTTTGATGGAAAAATTGAATCCAATGGAGAATATAGATACAATAATTATTTGGTTTTCATGAAATCCTAAAAGTGGTTACTAATGACGTTTCCGAGCTTTCTTAAAACACAAAGATGCTCAGAGAACCGTTCACAAGGATGCCAAGAAGAAAGATTGCAAGGTTGCATTCTAAATTCAATCTGCAGTAGATGCGGAAAATTTTGATCATATTTCTCAAGCTGAGTCAGCGAAGAAGGCATGTGATATTATTGTCAAGTATTATGAAGGTGGTGAGAATGTTAAAGTTATCAAGTTGCAGGCACTGTGAAGGCAGTATGAGTTACTGTAGATGGGAGAAGATGAAAAGAATTCAAGCTATATATTGAAGGTGAAAAATCTTGTTCACCTCATGAAAGGCTATGGTGAAGTCCTAACTGATAAGACGATAATTGAGAAGGTAATGTGTACATTAACCTCTCACTTTGATCATGTTATCATAAACATTCAAGAAACCAACAATCTTGAAACCTTAAAATTAGATGATCTGTTTGGTTCATTGGAAGCATATGAGTTAAGGATTGTAGAGAGGAAAAGGGTTCAAGCTATAAGACAAGGACAACAAGCCCATACATGAAGGAAGAATGGTGGTTATAACAAGTTTAAAGGCAAATGAGACAAGACTCAGAGTAAGAAGTCTTGGGTCAAACATCAAAAGCATAAGGTCGATGATAGGGCTTCTGAATCCTTTAAAAGAGGAGAAGGAACCTCATATCATAAAGACAAAGGGGTGAAGAAAAGTATCAAGTGCTATAACTGTGAAAGTGAGGTCACTTTGCTAAGAATTATTGGCACAAGAAAGACAAGTGAGTGATAAAAGACAAGGATAGTGAAGGAGCAAACCTTGCACGTCAAGATTTAGATGATTCTGATGGTATGTTGCTTATGACTGCAGTTGTAAATGAGCAAGTCGAATTCGAGACCTGGTTCCTCGACAAAGGTTGCTTGAATCATATGACTGGTCGATGAGTGTGGTTAGCATATTTCGACAATTCGAAGAAGAACAAGGTCAAGCTTGCAAATAATAGCTCGTTGCAAGCAGAAGGTACCGACAAAATAGTTATTCAAGGAGTAATGGAGCAAAAGATATGATCAAATATATACTATATGTACCTGACATGAAGTGCAACCTACTAAGTGTTGGATAACTGGTCAAAATAAGGTTTCTCAATGGTTATGAAACATGGATCCTTAAAGTTTTTTGATACACAAAATAATTTGGTCTTAAAATATCCTCTGTAGAAGAATAAGACATTCAAGATCATGATCAGTTCGACTGAGGTATAATTCCTGAAAACAATTTTCGACCACAAGCTTAGTTGGTAATTGCATTTGAGATTCAGCCATTTGAACTTTAGGCCACTCAATCAAATAAATACTCAAGAAATGGTAACTGGTATACCAAGTCTTGTGATGCCTAACAAACTTTGTGAAGCTTTCTTAGTAGGGAAGAAATCCCAAAAATATCTTGTTTCGACTATGCCAATGAGATCCTCCTACATACTAGAAGTAGACCGTTCAGATGTATGTGGCCCTTTTGAGGATCATACCATTGGTGGAAACAAGTATTTTGTCTTATTTTCCGATGAGTACAGTAACAAACTTTGGATCTACGTGATCAGATGCAAAGACGGAGTATTTTAAATCTTTAAGAAATTCAAAATGCTTGTAGAAAATCAGAGTGAAAAGAATATCAAGGTTTTGCGAACAAATGGAGGTGGAGAATACAAAACCAAAATATTTTAAGAGTTATATGCAGAACATGATATTGATCATGAGGTAACTGCTCCTTACATGCTTCAACATAGTGGAATAGTAGAAAGAAGAAACATAACCATATTAGATATGGATAGATGCATGTTAAAGAAAAAGAACTTGCCAAAATATTTATGGGGTGAAGCAGTCACCACTGTTGTTTATATTATGAACATGTTCCCTACCAAGAAACTAAAGATGAAGGTTCCTGAAGCAGTATGGAGTCGCAAAAGACCATCAGTGAGTCATCTTAAGGTGTTTGACTCTATTTGCTATAGGCATATTACTGATGTTAGGAGAAGGAAGCTTGATAATAAGAGTGAACCTATGATTCTGGTAAGATATCACAATACTGGAGCATACATGTTATTCAATCCAATCACTGATGAAATCGTGAGGAGTTAAGACATTATGATTGGTGAGAACTCTTCCTGGGATTGGAATTCAGGTGATGTAACTAATAAGCCATTGATGAAGAAAGTTGTGAACACAAAGAAACTCTATTTAATGACATTCCATTCATAATCAAAGTCGAATCAAACAATAGAGAGGGTGTGGATAGCACAAGCCAAAGACCTCAAAGAACCTGAGTTCTCTCAGCAAGGCTTCAAAACTATGAAGTGGTTAGTGATAACAAAGTCACATCAGATCAATATTTGGTTCATTTTGCTTTACTTGTAGGTCTTCAACCAATCAAATATAGTGAGGCCTTAAAGAATAAATACTGGAAGGCGGCTATGGTCAAAGAGTTTCAAGTGATATAAAGAAACAATGCAAGTGAGTTAGTCAAATTGCCAACACACACAAAAGCTATCAAAATGAAGTGGGTGTTCAAGTTGAAGCATAATCCTGATGGGTCGATTGCAAGACATAAGACAAGATTAGTAGCTCGAGGATTTCTTCAGAGAGTAGGACTCGACTACTCTGAAGTATATACACCAGTAGCAAGATTGAAGACTGTCATATTGGTGGTAGCCTTGGCATAAATCAAGGTTGGTCGACATTTCACTTAGATGTGAAATCAAATTTTTTGAATGCCCCCTAGATGAAGTCGTGTATGTCACCACAACCTCTTGGGTTTGTGATACATGAGGAAACAAGGAAAGTGTACAAGTTGCACAAAGCCCTTTATGGTCTCAAACAAGATCCTAAGGTATGGAACAAGAAAATTGACGCATACATAGTCGAATTGGGATTCATCAAAAGCAGGTTTGAGTATGGTGTCTATGTACAAGTCATGGAATAAGACTAAGTCCAGTTTCTCCGTCCTGTCTAATTTATAGACAAGGACTGAGCTCATCGCCTAATTTGTGACTGAGAGATAAATAAGTAATAATGACTCTTCCCTAGGGAGAATGAGGATATGGGTGATGTGAGGAGATTCTTGACATTGGGTTAAAGCCTCCTCACATTTAGTGGTTCATTCAAACCTCTCATAATTATTTAAGGCGACAAAGAAGAGGAAGGCTTTGCCTCCTGCACGGGAGAGAAAGCGAGACAGGGCGACAAGGTAACTTGTAAGTTATTGTAACTCCTTTACATTAGTGAGACTCCTCATGGTGATGACTGCTTGGAACTTATCTAGGTTAGCCTCGATTCCTTTTTGTGTATGCATGGAGCTTAGGAATTTCCCTACCTGAACCCTGAAAGAACACTTGCCAGGGTCTAGGTGCATATCGTATTTCACGACTAACTGCAAGACATCCTCCAAATCATCTGCATAGTTGTGCCCTTCGATAGTCTTAAATATGATGTCGTCGATATAAACCTCTAGACTCATCCATTTCTAGTGGGCGAATACGGCATCCATGAGCCAATGGTAGGTGGTGCCAACATTCTTGAGACCGAAGGGCATGTCATTGTAATAGTAGTTGCCATGATCCTGTTGGTGTAAGCCCTAGAGGCCAATACTTTTGGTACTTGTATCGAATTATTTAAAGGCATTTTCTTTATTATGGTTGATTAATAAAGTCCCTGGAATAGATAGTCTGTTTAATGTATTAAGTGTGACTTAATCATGAGAACACATTAAACATAAGGACACTATTCTTAAAGTATCCGTAGTCGAGCTTTAATGTGAAGTGGGATAACATTAAAGCATTAAGACTATTATGTTTATAGATTGATGATCACATCTCATGGATCATGGATAAAGAGTTATCAAGTCTTAAACATAGGTATGAATATTAGGAGTAATATTTATACCGGATTGACCCGCTATGAGAATACTATATAGAAAGTTATGCAGAGTGTCATAAGTTATTCTCATGGTGATAATAGTGTATACCACTCTTCGACCTGAAACCACTATGGATCCTAGATGTAGAGTTGAGTGCCTTATTACTGATCCAACGTCATCCGTAACTGGATGACCATAAAGACAGTTGATGAGTACTCCACGAAGCATGTTGAGGGACATGAGTGTCCTAGATGGAATTTGCCAATCCTGCGTAACAGGATAAATGTCTATGGGCCCAATATTGAACTGGACAAGGGTGACACGGTCTATACCTTGTGTTCAATATAGACATAAGGGCAAAGGGGTAATTATACACATAATTATTATCACAGGAGGTTTTGTCAGATCACATGACATTTTCGTGACTTGGGTAGCAGTGATGTGTTGCTAGATACCGCTCACTGTTTATTATGTTAAATGCGTGATTTAATATAATTGCCAACGCCGCGAAAACCTATAGGGTCACACACAAAGGACGGACTGATGAGAGATAGAATAATTAAGGAACACCGTAAGGTACGGTGCACTTAAGTGGGAGACGAAATATGGTAAGGTACCAAATACTTAAGTGATTTTGGCATATTATGAGATATGGTCCAAAATGCACTTAAGTGGGCTTTTTGGCTTGAAGCCCACACAAGTGGTTCTATAAATAGAACCCCTTGGGTAGAAGCATTGTGACTCCATTCCACTCAGACAGAAATTCAAGTAGAGACTTGGAATTTTGTTTCCCTCTTTCTCTCACTCAAAGCCTTCATTCATAACAGCTAGCACTGCGATTGAAGGAATCCGTTCGTGTGGACTGAGTAGAGACGTTGTCATCGTTCAACGTTCGTGATCGCCCCGTGGATCTGTATCAAAGGTTTTGATCATTATCAGAGATCTGCACCAAAGGTTTGAATCGCCACAAGAGGTAACGATTCTATCACTGATCATGCCCATTCGTAAGGATCACTAAATGGAGAAATTTTAAATTCCGCTGCGCCTTGGATGGCTATTCTCCAACAGATCCGACATGAAGGATGTTTTAGGAAAGTCCATGGGATCCATTCTAGTCTAATTGTACCCTGATTATGCATTCATGAAGCTAAAAGTGAGGTATCCCGATGACCCATTGATGAGGTGATCGATATCTGGCAGTGGGAATGGGTCTTTATGATAAGTACCGTTCACATAGGTAAAATACAAACACATGCACTACCTATTGTTAGCATTCTTCATGAGAACCATGTCTTCCAACCATGTGGGTTATTTTTTTCCGTGATGAATCTGGCGTCAGCTAGTTTCCCTACCTCTTCATGAATGACGACCCTTTTCTCCTCGACTACTTTTTGCTTCCTCTTCACCACTAGTATGGTGGAAGGGTGGATGGAGAGGCGATGGATCACCACTTTGGTGTCTATCCCTAACATGTCGGAGGGAGCCTAAGTGAACAAGTCGACGTTCTTAATGAATTGGTCAGCTACTTCCCGCTGCTCCTCTATGGACAATGAAGTTCGTATCTTTGTCACCTGATGGACATGAGGACCTATCTGAACCTCATTCAAATATTCTGTGGGCATAAGTCTTTTAGCTTCTGCGCTTGGTATGGGTCCCAACACTCGAGATCAATCTTTAGAACTTTAGAAGGAGGGGCATCAACAAGGGTGAGCTCCTCCCCAACTGCCTTCATTCTACTTTGGTAGCATTCTTGAATGGCTTGTTTGGTCTCCTCAAATTATACCAATTCGCCCATTAGGAAGTGTGTATTTTAAGGTTAGGTAAAGGATGGAAACAAATCCCCCAGGGAGTTGATGGTCGGTCTCCCAAGGATGATATCATACGGAGACAGGGCGTCCATGATAAGGTAGATGAAGTCAATTACCATGGCGTATACTCCCTCACCATAAGTGATTTTCTGGGTTAAATGACCCTTTATTTATACATGCTCGCACGATAAACCTATCAAAGAACCACCGAACATTTTTATGTCGTTAGGGTCAAGTTGTAGTTTCTGGAAGGTGTCCCATAATAGAACGTAACGGAGTTACCATGATCTATCAAGTGCATCTTGTTATTCTAGGGTCAAGTTGTAGTTTCTGGAAGGTGTCCCATAATAGGACGTAACGGAGTCCCATATTATGTTGTATGGTGGTCAGGGCTTGCGCACGACATAGAGAAGTCAGGTACAATGGTGTTTTACGGTGCTTTTAGGAGTCCTACTCACGTGAGGTGAGAGGCTCCGCAGATGAATGATATGCTTGGGTATAAGCATATAAGGGGTGTGATCAGTATGTGTTATGATTTGTCTAAGCGTTATGCTTAGGGTGTAATGATCTGTCCATCCTTCTACGTGAAAGGTGTACTAATAAAGGCCTATAGGGCCTAGGGTTCTCTTGGGAAGGGTCACCGTCCACTCAGTAAATGGAGGATCGTCTAACCCCTATTTCCAAGGAGGTCATGGGTCAGTTATTGATCCTGATTTCCCTTTGTTCTAGATACGTCTTTTCCCATGTTTCCCATGACTGGGTGATAGAAAGACCTTTGGGGCGAGACAACACATCCCCTTGGGCGACATGTTATCATCACTGCTCATTGGGCGCCTTATAAACATCGCCATAATAGATTACTTTTACAAATATAACACTACACACCTCAAGCCGGTAACAAAAAGCATTTCATTTAATCAAAGAAGTATGTGTTACATATTTTTCCATTACAAGGTACTATCAAACACTACCATAAAAAAGGCAAAAAAGGGTCCCAACAAGCCTACTTTCGTAGATAAATGATTTTCCTATCTATAGTGACTTGATCCAGTCTCCTTGGAAAACGTCAAAGGGTGGTGAAGTATTCCACTTAGTCCAAAGCGTTTTCAAACGATTGTGATACCGCCTCAAGTGTGGAACTCGTAGAGTCAGCAAGTTATTGGGTTAACAAAGCAGTATGAGAATGCAAGAACTCTAATTCTTTGTGAGTATATCCCAAACTGATTCGAACAATATACAAAATTTTGTCCTTCATTGCCACAATCCTCACTAGATAAGCCACCTGGTTGGAAAGAGAACTAACAAGCTTCATGGGAAGCAAAACATTTTTTACCTCCAAAATATGGGTAACCAGCACGTTGGGTAGAACGGGCTAGAGTACTCAGTTCTTCCTCCAAAACGAGCCTAGAAAGGCTAGATAAATAAACACATTCCTAGTCTAAAGGAGGAGGTTGGAGACCTTCGGAAGAAGGAGAGACAAACCGCGTCAGTAGAGGGCGGGGAGCTAGACCGAGGACATTCGACAAGGTCGATAAATTCTTCGCAATAATATCGTTCCTAACCAGCCATATTTTGCACTTTAGAATCTGAAACTTCTCTTCATTATCCATGCATTCTACACATAGTTGCGAGTTAAACATATACGTCAGAGACATGGAGGTTAAAAATATCATAAACCCCAAAAGACCCGAGGCTTACAAAAATATGGTTTTTCTTTCCTCCTGAGAGAGAGATTCAATTAAAAATTGGACGTCAATAAAACGCTTTAAATGTCTCTTATAAATATCTTCCGCCGGAGTACCCTCCCCCGATGTATCCCATATTGGTGATAAACTTCATTAACTGACCCTTCTGATACCGAGCCTCATCAGAGAGATCCTTTTCATTGTATAGATAAAGACGATTCCCCAACAGATAGTGACTCTCAGTCCAATACTTGGAGAGCAAGTCAACACACCTGCCTTCCACCCCAACGCCAATGTCGCAAACTGAAGCACGAGCTTTAAGGCTGATTGGAGTTACCCGAAAGAACCAGTCCTCAAAGGACTGAATCTCAGAAAGAGGTCTAAAAGTTGTGAACGATTGAATTAAAATGGAGTAATACTCTATCCTAGTCTGGGATACTAGGTCACAACAACATTTGAAGAGATGAAATAAGAGAAATACACAAGGTTTCCCTTTCACATACTTACACCAACAATGATAGACTTTCATATATGCCCAACATGAAGGGTGGGGTTACGAATGAGGCGATGACCAAATGTTTCAAAACCTCTATCTCAAAAGCTATGAAAGGGAGACGAAGGCCCATGGTGGAAAAACACATTCATAAAAAGGAATGATGAAAGATCCATACTTGTTTCATATTATTTTATCCTCAGAAGGAATCAAGACTCCCTAATCCGAAGATAGACCAACTTCTGTAAAATCATCGTCAAGACCACCTAGTTTAATAAAACATAAAGACTCGAAGAATAAACAAGATCCATCCTAAAAGAATAAAAGTGCTAATAAAAATAAATTCTACAATAACACTTTTTTTAAAAACGGTATTAAATAATAAACCTTTAATAGAACTTATACAAAATCGCTATTAAATAACAGACCTTTAATAAGACTTTATAAAAAAAAAAATATTATATCAAGCTTAAAGAAATATGTTAAATAGAGAAAAGATTAGGCTACCCTATTATAATTTTTATTTTTATTAGCGTTTAAAATACGTTATTATATGTAGCAAATCTATAATAACAGCAACTTCAATAACACTTAAAAGCACTATTAAAGATAAAAAAATGTTATTAAATGTTATTTTTGGCATAGTGGTTTAAAGTTAAAGACCTCCTATTTATTAAGAAATAGAGTAGTTATTAGGAATGGAAATATGCCTGATATTAAAAGGTTTGAGTCTAATTTACAATACATTTTTAAAATGATTTATGATTTATTATAGATTCTTTTTCTTGATTTGATTTAACCATTTTAAAAATTTAACATTGTTTGAAAGTTTATTTAAAAGTCTATTTCACATTTAAGTTTTTAAATAGTTTTTATATATATATATATATATATATATATATATATATATATATATATATTATATAAATATATATATATATATATATATATATATATATATATATATATATATATATATATATATATATATATTATATAAATATACCTATAGATTTATCTATAAGAATCCATATATATTTTTAAGGCTAAAATAATTTTATGATCCTTATAAGTTAGCGAGGTTTTGGTTTTGTTTCCTATAATTTTTATTTTTTAGTGTGAGTCCCTATATATCATTTTTTATATTGATTTTAATCCATAAAATCAATTTTATAGAAAAATCGGCAGGTTTCCTTCGGATTTGCCTTCGAATTTTTCTGTAGATTTTATTTTTAGGGACTAAAAAAAAGAGATATAAGGACTCAAACAAAAAAAATTAAATTACAAGGACCAAAATAAAAAATTCACTAACTTACATAGATCAAAAGACCATTTAAATTTTTTTTAAAGTAATTAAAGTTAACCTATTCAATTAAATATACTTTTAATAACTCAAACCTAACTTTTTATTAAATAAGTCAAATGAGGTATAAATTCATATAAGCTGACCTCACATTAATTTAAAATAGAATTTATATTCGATAAGGCTTAAGTTGCTCCATAAAATATATATATATATATATATATATATATATATATATATATATATATATATATATATATATATATATATATATATATATATATATATATATATATATAATCAAGTTAGGAGACATGTATTTAAATAGTAAAATAAAAGTTTTAACCACATATACTACTATTTAATATCATTTTATTAATTTAATAGTAAAGTTTCATTTTTTTTCATATACGCTTTATATTTATAATTGATTCCACGTCATAATGGATAATTTATCCATTATGCAACCTAGAAAAAAACCTTTATACGCTCTTTATATAAACAAATTGAACCATTTGTAGTGCAGTTACACCAACAGATTCCCTAAACTTATTTAGTCAAATTTGAATAAAAAATTATATATATAATCCACTTCTGTTGGTAATAGTAAATTAAAAGGCTTCCAAGCTTTTTCTTATTAGAGTATATATTGGATTTATTCGATGTCTTCCTCTATTTATGGATAAGCTGAACTTTTATTCTTTGTAATTACGTTAAACATTAAGTGATGGAACTACACAGTTCCACAAAAATGGTGGAAGTAGAATGTTTTATCGATATGGCCAATTTGAAGTTAGATATCCTTCTTCACATGTATTTATCAATCTCTATCTAACTTGCTATAGAAAAATTATAAAAATTAACTATTCTTGTTGTCTTACGAAATTTATAAAACCATTTTTATTTCTTGAATTTGGAATATCTCTTTTCTTTTCATCGTGTCATTTTCTAACAAGCTCTCAATGGATTTTGGATAGGGTTCTATCAAGTTGAATGGTTTAATTAGTACAAAATAAATTTGAATTTGACATATAAAATTATTTGGGATTACCTTCACTTTAGTTAAACATTTTAAATAAATTAAATGTCGTGAGTTTGAAGTTATGTATTTACAGATTTAATAATTGAGTTGATTTAATGAAATAATCTTTTTTTCCTAATTACCTGTAATTGACTTTTTTAACTAAATTATTCATATTAGTTAATTAAAATTGTTTTCCTTTGACAACATTAAAAACAGTATTTTTTTTTATTTGAAGGGAATATTATCTAAGTACGAGGGAATTATCACAGCTATATTCTTAAAACTAGATTTGAATATATTATTTCATTCAAGAACATATTAAAAAAAGTTGTTGATAGTATTTAATATGCAATTTAAATAAAAAAGTTAATTAATTGTATAAGTTGCAATTAAAAAGTATTAAATTATTTAGAAATACTAAAATTAAAATTAAATGAGAAGTATTTTAGAGATGTAAAAGAGAAGTTATTAACTTTTTTTGTTTATATTTCATTCTAAGTAATAAGAACTACTTTTACTAATAATTTATTTAGTCTTTTAAAATTATTGAATTAATGATTTTTTTATAGAACAAAGTTTAGATGAGTTGGGTTTGGAGGTTCACCATGGTTAGGGTAGATCGTTCAAAATTGAGAGAGTGCTAATAGAATTATTAATATAGAGATCCTCACATCGATTGTGTGTGAGTCAACTCCTTCTTAAATGAACCAAATCAATTTACCTTGCCATCTTATTTTTAAGTATCGTTGCCCTTATTTGTTGCCCAAACAAAGAAAGCCCCATGTGACGGGTCAATAATCTACTTATAGAAATACTATTTTACTTTTAACCATTGTCATACCCTTAAATTTGCCCTATCCCATGTCACTTTCTTGAGCTCTAAGCCTTAAGCATACATCTCATACATACATCTCATATGCATTCATATTCAATTATCACAATAATCCACAAGTCCAAGGCATGTGATTCACCTGTAAAGTTCCAAGATTATCAGGTCATGTTGAGGTATGCCCAGGCCACCTTAATCCTAGTCTCATCCTCAAGCATCCCACAAAGTTTGAAGGACCACTCGAGACATTTCACTCACTCCCCAAGTTCAATTTGGGTGGTGAATCCCCTTCGAAGAAGCTTCAAGATTCATCTAGTCACCCAAGGATCAAACCCTAGCTCTTGACCATCCTTTTGGATGGTACAACTCATGATTCACCATGGATCTTGACCATGCCATTAAGGCCCCCTAAAATCCAAAGTTTGTTCATGTCCCATGACCTTTAAAATTCTCAATTGGATCCCTACAACTAAAACCCTAATTCATCTGATCATGGTTCTTGATGAAACTTGTGGCTCAAGAAATCCTAATTTGGGGACTTATTGACCATTGAGCTTGATCATTTTTGACCATACAATCACCCTACCATTCATTCAACATCATTTCATGTCCATTACAATCACAATCAACCATTTAAACATCCATCCAATCCATGTTGCAAGTAGTTGGTTCGTACTTGATTTTTCAACTTTCCATGACTTGATCCACCCACCAATTTGACCTAAAATCATTCCACAAAGGTCCAAACTTCATTTTCCATCATGATATGATTATTTGAGGTCAAAATATCCATCATCGTGGCTTGAAAAGCAAGAAATCACAAAAACCTTAAAACTAGGTTAGTTGGTCACATTTTGGCAAGAATGGCTTATGGGAAGTTCCAAAGACCATAACTTTTTCATTTTTAAGCTTTTTAAATTCCACTTCGAACCAAATGTCCTAAATAACTCCCCCTCCAACTTTGTTTCAAGGTCCAAGACCTAATTCATTAAGGAATGGGTTCAATTTTGCTATTGGCCAAACTGGTCAAACATGCCTACCATGCCCTAAAATCATGTCATGACCACTACTTTGACATGTTTCCATTTCCAAACCACAATCTATTTTGGCCTAGTTATTTTTGCATTTAATCAAGTTCATGTAAAGGAACAAATAGCCCAAAATTGAAGCAAATTGCACAAGCCAATTTAATTTGGCATTGGTCTAAACATGGGTGACCACCCTGATGCACAAACCAGGCATGTCTCAGCCAGAATTTGCATAATCATGCACCAAGCTTTTAAAATTGTGTATTCTGATCCATTTTGGCCCAAGACATATTACAAAACACTTCAGGACAAGAATGGAAGTCAACTTGGTTGGAAAAACTCCTCACATTTCACAAATCGACCCCATGTGCAAATGCTGACTTTTCCTAAAATGGAAAAAAGAAAATTGCATAGCAGGCCACTTCTTTGACCATTCATGTTCCAAATCAATGCTAAGGGGGAAAACCAATTGGTCTGGAGTGCAAACAAGGTCAGAACACAACCATCCTTGTCTCCCCAAGTTCAACCTTGGACACGTTTTCGAGCTTCACCCTTTCTGAAGGAAACCTCTATCTCTTTCCCTCCAAACCATCCACACACCTTCCTTATAAATAGGGGAAGGTGTCCCCTTCATTTTTCACGCTTAAAAAATCCCCCAAACCTCTGCTGCATATTTAAACCAAAGCCTCCATAACAGAAATAGTGTTTATGAGTTTCAAAGTGTTTCAATCCAAAATAACCACTTAGAAACCTTAACTAACCTTCACTCAAGCTTTTCCAATCCCTAACTCATCCTCCCCAAGCCTCATCTGAGCTGAGCTCACTCGTCAGAATCCTTCCTTGAGTTGTTTTTGACCAGGTAGAAATACTCATCTCCTTCACTCAAACAAGTTACCCTCTTGCTCGAAATCATTCACTGATTATTATCCCTAACCTTGTAGCTTTGATTACTCAATTTCCATCATTTAATTTTTAAGTTAGGTCAAGGTTATTCAACTGGTTTGTTCATAAGAACTCCACACTCAGAGCCAATCAATGGCTCATGAGTGTGGAGGTTAGTTCGATTTTGACTAGGGGAAGATGATTCCATGGAAAAATCTGACTGAAAACACGTGTTTTTGAGGTTTGATTTTGGGACGATTTGAGGTTCAAGATGACCGTTGCCACGTTTTTTAAATTTGAAAACTTGGTTGTCACTCTGTGATTGGCTCTCCTGTGTGCGAAGTTCATTTATTTTATTGTTTTTATTATTTATTCGTATAAGCATGTTTTGTTATCACAACTGGGCCATTGGCCTAGTGGGTGAGGGGATGGACACCCTCATGGCCCCAAGATTAGGGGTTCGAGCCATGCTTGTGCACCCTAGCCATTTTCCTTTTTTTACTTCGTCACTTTTATTTATTTTATTCATTTTTTTTTCTCTTCTGATTTATTTTTTTAACCCTTTTATTTTTATTATTTTTGAAAAATGTTGAACATCAACCCTCCTTATTTTTGCCTCTATAACTTAATGGTGATTCTATTTATTTTATTTGGATCATTTTTGATAGACTTTTGGAGTCTTGAAATGAAGAACTAATGAAAATCATTTAAGTCATGATATGCTTGGTTTAGAGTTGATAAAAACCTTCCACACTTCAAACCCACCATTAGACGACCATAAGTCCACCATGGTACTTTGAAGTATGGATAGGTTTCCCCTATGTCAAGCAACATGGTCATTTGACTTGTGGTTGAAGTTCAAATTTTGTTAAGTTATGGATTCATCTGATACATTGCATTTTCATTTGATTTATGCTAACCCACTAACCCTTCTATACTTTGTTTATTTATCATTTTGACTTGTTTATACTAACCATCTAACTTGTTAACTTTTCCTTATTCATATAACTTGTTAATATCTCATATGGTTTAATATAACTTGCTAACCAAAACAACTAAAATCAATCATTCAGTTTTGGGTTATATAGTCTTCTTTCTGTCAATCTATTGATAGATCGACTTGAGGTTGAACAACTTTCATTGTTGCAAATCTAGGGTAAGTTGATCCATTTATCATCTTCCTTACTTTGCATCAGTGATAAGTTATCCCTCGATGCGCCATATTTTGAATCTATTGACCTAAAGATAGATAATCCTCAAAAGTTGTCCATAACCCTAACTTTGACTTTTTTAACTTTGATTATTACTAACCTTTTGTTATTGTTATTATCATTGTTATTATTATTCTTTACTTATTATATAATTTACACCCAAGTATTCATCATCATTATCATTGTACAAATTCATCATACATATTTTACTTTTGTCTTTATTTTATTATCATCATTCAAAAACAACCAAAACATGATAAAATTAAAAGACCAAAAACACTTAATCACTTGGACTTAGAGGATTCCATTTAGGAACTTTTCTTGGAGGCCTTTCCTTTACTCTTTTGTGATGCTTTGTAAACACTTGGGTTTCATTTGTAACTTACATTTCGGTTGTAAGAATGACATCATGGAACCACCTTAAGGGGAAATGTTTGTAAGACCATTATCCTTTGTTTAGAATAGGTCACATTTTTGCACACACAAGGATTTCTCTTGGGCTACCTTACAATGAGCCCCTTTTATTTTATTCTTGGTTACTTTGCATTCATGTTGCATTAACCCAAATTTCACAATCAAATAAAAACAAACCCTTGATCCAACGTCAAGCGGCTTTTTCATAATCAAACTTGAAATACTTAATAACTACGATTAATATTGTGTGCCACGAGACTTAAGTGGCGGAGAATGAGTGAGAATGGAGCATTCCTGCCCTCACTCTGATTATTTTTGACACAAGACGATTGGCTTGTTGTCTAAAATACTAACCTCCGCCCCTAGACTTTAGCACAATCTAATCACAAACTATTTTCATAAATCTGTGTTTAAGGTAAAATCAACAATCCATCAAACTTTATTTTTGTGCCTTAGGGCACCAACCCGAAAACCCTTTTCTCAAAGGTAAAATCAATCCACACACAAACATTTTCTACTCTTAACTACGGAACTCTGATTCCTCATCCCCGAATGAGTGATACGTAGGCACAAATGCCCCAATCCTTGGCGAGCACTATAATAATAAAACCTTCATCTTTCACACATTCTTTTGAAAAGTAAAACAATGACAGATAAATTCCCACGTACGTAAAACAACCGAAATAGTTACCATGGAATACCATGGACGTGAGGGGTGTTAATACCTTCCCTTCGTGTAACTGACTCTCGAACCCTAATCTCGGTTGCAAGACCGATTCTTTATCCTTTTTCTAGCGCTTCCCGCTTATCTTTTTTGAGGGTTTTATCGACTATTTCCCCAAGCATATCCGATGGAGGCACATAAATAAAATTCGGTGGCGATTCTTCTGATCTGATTTAGTTCAGTTCATCCAGTTTCCCTCGTCATCCAAAAACCCCGGTGGCGAGAACCATGAAAGCATGAAAGTGGATATTTTAAGCCAGAGTTTTCTTTGAATTCCCAAATATTCTTGAAAGATTTTTTTTTTCTGTAAGTTTTTTCCTTTATGATGTGATCCATGTAAAAATATAAGGGTAAACGAGTGACCAGTGGCATTTTCTAAAGATTCATAAGGGAAAACGAGTGCCTCAGTGGCGTATTATAACGTGGGGCGCAAATTCTAACGTCACGAAAGTTAATGTGCCAATTGTAACGCATGGCCACGAATTCTAACACAAGGTCGCGAATTGTAATGCGAGGAAGCAAATTCTAACACGGGGCGAGAGTTCTAACATCACGAAAGTTAAAGCGCGAATTGAGATAACACAACGAAATAGTAACGTGCGAATTGAGACGAAAAGCAAGAATGTGTGACAAAACATGAAGCAAATGCAACATTAGGCAACGAAAACGCAAATTCAATTAACGAAATTTAACACACAAAAACAACACAACAAAATGTCGAAAAATAAACATGCATCCCATAATCATAATCGACACCCATATATCAAAATTGAATTAGGAAGAAGCATTCAAAATGTAACACACTTATCGAGTCAATGCAACAAAATGAAAGTTAACGTAACGTAACAAAAAGTAACGAAGTGACATGCAAGTTAACACGCAAATTGTAATGCAACGCAACATATCGTGTGAAACATAACGCCGAACGCGACCAAGAAACACACATACACATCACATATTACATCAAAAATAAAAATCCAGTAGAGTAATGTATGCATCATGTTGAATGTACGTATTGCTCTGATCCGATTTAAACATAATGATAAAGCAACAAAGTAACATGTTTACAATTAATCATATCTACGCTGTAACATAAAAACTGTATGCACACACATAAAGATCACAACTAGCACTCATGTACGACAAGATTATCGCAATCGAAACTGATATGCACAACGCAACATCATAACATAATATACACAAAACTCAAAAGTAATATCACAGCATCATATATACACAACGCGGAAGGAAAATCAAAACATAATACATTTAAAAATGCAACAATACTTAAAAATGGAACCGTTTCCAGCTGCTAAGTCGTTGTTGGTGTTGATCAGAGAGATGCGGTTGAAGTGTGGTGGCTGGAATGAGTTGTTTGATGGAAGTGAATTGGAGAAGGTGATAATTTGCAATGAAGAAGGTGGTTGGTGCATTGTGTGGTTGTGGTGATGTTGTTGATGGTGGAGGGAGTGACCAAATTTGTTGTTGGGTAGTGGTTTACAGGTTTGCATTTCCGGAGGCGTATATGATAGAGGTATAATAGTTTAAAGGTTTGTGGGAGAAGGTTATTGGAAGGTAGAGGAAGGCGTGTAAAAGAAAAATAAGGGAGAGACATATAAAGTTGTATTGGCCGGCGGTGAGGAATACGATTGTAGATTGGGAAAGTGAGACACATATGTATGGAGTGATTTGTGATGAAGGTTGTTAGGGAGGTGGCCAGATGTGAACTATGACGGACGTGGTGTAGGTGTGAGGGAAAAAATGGAGGTAATGGGTGAAAGTGTTGCAGTGAAGAAGAAGAGTAATATTTTTCTATTATTCTTTTGTTTTATTTTGAAATGAGAAAGTGAAATGAAATGATGGTAAGAGTGGTTTATGAGAGTGTGTGTATTTGGTAGTTACTGCCAAATGGATGGTGGATGGTGAGCTGAGAGAGATAACAGGTGGTCTTGAGGGAGAAGATAACGATTCTCTCTTTCAACGCTTTTTCCATCTTCTTTTTTTTAATTTTGTATTGAGAGTGAGAATGAGAGATGCCCCCATTGCTTATCGATCAATTGGCCAATAACTCTTGTTTATATAGTGGCATAACTAGGGTTTTCAAATTTAATTAGTCCCCATACCACCTTTTGGGCCTTAATGTGTGACAAAAATGAATTTTGAGTTGAAGAAATAAAATCCACATAATTTTTTAAATAAAAACAATAAATCAACTCAATTAATTTATTTATTCTTATCTATTTTTTCTCAAGTATTTTGATAAAAAACAAAATAAAAAGGAATTAAAATGAATAAAAATAAAAAACGTGCAAATATGCAAAAAAACAAAAAAAAAAAAACAAATGAACCCACTAAAATAATCTACAAAAAATGTAGTTCAGTAAAATAGACAGTCGCAAATCAAATCTTGTCGTTTAAAATACCCGGATGAAAAGGCTCGCACTAATCAACATGTGAACACACACGAATTCGAAAAAATAAAATGAACACACCAGACTAAACTACACGTAATTTAGATAATTAAAACAGACGGCTGTAGGGCTAAATCTGAAAAATATTGTTCATTAACTTTACGTGCGGTTAAGAAATCGATTCAACTGGTCTGCCTGTAAAATCGAAATTTTATTTTGGACAAAATAAAACTGGTTGTGTGAAAATTTAAAATGTCTGGACAAAATTGGGGTATGACAGGTTTTCTCCTACAAATTATTGGTTCTTAAGATTATTTATTCTTAAGTCCTTAGCAAATAAAGCTTTGACTATTCAAATTAATTCCTATCGTCATAGTAAATTATAAATAAACTCAAGCATGTAATTATCAAGAGCAAAATAATTTCTAGATGGTACACCTAGTCCTAGGTGATATCTAATCTAAAATATTTCAATCAAACCTTATCTTTTGAAAGACCTTTCAAACAGGTAACTGTAAATCAATTCTCAATTTGTCAAATAGAGGAAAGCATTAAGCACAAAAAGAAATAAATCATATAAAGAGATAAAATTCTTAGTTATTACAATATCAATTCATAAATATAAACTTCATCAAGAACAATGACTCATCTGTAACACTAAGGAGTTTAGCTAATCATAATCATAATCATAACAAAATAAATTAAAAGAATTATAAATGTTACACATAAATTCATGATGAGGAAGCTTCAACATATATATTTGTTGAAATATTATCCCTGTCACTCCTTACGTGTTTTCTCTACTCAAAGGTATTTTTTCACCGTCAAAACCCAATATATTTGTTGAAATATTATCCCTGTCACTCCTTATGTGTTTGCTTTATTTAAATACGAATTTTAGGCGTTTGGATAATGCCATACGCGTACAAGGGAGTCTGGACGAGATCTTGGAATCCAAATGGTGAAAAATATGTCTAAGAAGTGCACGGGCATACGAGAAGTGTATGGGATGAGTATGGGCCATCTGGGACGCGTCTGGATGTGTCTGAAAAAAAAGGGCAGATTCCATACGCTTCCTATACGCATAAGTCAAGAAGGGAAACATGTTGAATCACCTTTTGGTGTCTTCATAAGAGTTGTGGATCTTGATGTTATCTTTCCGTTTCATATGGTCCCACGTCAATATGAGTTATGATTCTCTAGATATGATCAAAATATAACACATACATCATATGATGTCAAATATGCTGAAAAATAGACTTTGTGAATCCTTTTGAACATTCATCGCGTTCCTTTTCCGGTCATTTATTTGACTTACTTCAACCTACAAAATACGTTAATCTTTTCCCAAACATGATAATATTAAGAAGATATTCCCGAATTCTTGTAAACCTCATTTGTTGATAAACTTGCAAAACTTACTTTTCTGGACCGGGTCCACTCTACTCAATCCAAAATATAAAAACTGTTCACACACTATGAGAATGTATACAGTCTCTGATCTTCAATTTCAATATACTCATCTTGAACCTTAAACTGACTTGGGCGTTGAAGTGGTAACCATAAAGGTCCACCCCATGCCACCGTAACAGACATTATAGCCATCATTAAATATCAAAAGTTATCCAACTCTCTTCATTTCTAGTTCCTTCGTGGAGTTAGAATCCATTTCTGGTTTCTGAACGGAACACTTACTAAGATTATCATTCAAAAACACTAAAAGGTTAACAAATTCAATGTAAAGTTAAGGGTAAAACATAGTAAAGTTATAATCACAACCTAAAATTAGTGTGTTGCTTATCTTCAAGAAAATTTTAAAAGAAAATATTTTAGCATACCAACTCAAATAGAGTCACGAGTTAAAAGTATTATACCTCATTGTTCCTTTTTGATCTTGTCGTACCAGTACCTTAAACTTCACAATTTTACTGAGTTCAACTGATCTTCCACATTCTCACTTGATGATACTGCTTCACCTGTCATTTATCTACTCACTAAATATCTCAAGTGTTTATGTGTTTATTCGATCAGAATTCATAGTATGTAACATTATACCATAGGCTTGAATAAATTCTAATCAGATAACAAGATTCAATGATAAACACACTTTTTGAGGTCTTTAAGGTTGTAATAGGTATAGGGTTTGGGTAGGATATATTTGGATAGTGAGCAAATTCTAGGAGCCAGTTGCAATATTCTCATCACTATGTTTAAACTAAGAGACTACTTTGGGGATACTTTATTTACCAAGTTCTTTTAAGTATTGTGAAACGTTCAACTTTAGATTTCTAATTTCATTTTCTTTCAAGTTGAATTTCAACTTATTTCTTATGAGTAATCTGATATCAATATTGTTCATATTTCTATTTTTTTGAATAAGTTGAATTTTATACTTGTTTTTTTTATCAAACTTAACTCGTATTCTTTTATTTTCCTCAGTTTCTAGATTTTTTGGACATATACCCCAAACTTAAAGGTTGACATTCCAATAGTAGCCCCAAACTTAAATTAGACAAACTTCTGAGATATTAATCTTTTAACTCTGAGGAGGGTAAGAGATTGTTTAGGCTAATGGTTTGTATTGCAGGAATGAAAACAAAAATGACATAAAAGTCTCAAAATAGTTTAGCAAAGGATATATAAAATGAAATAGGATCGCTAAAAGGCTCGAGGTTAAAAACAAAAAATATGCCTCAGTATGTGTAAACAATGCAACTGAAATCAATAAAGAAAATATACAAGTTTTGAATGATGAGTATATACCGGAATGCTCTCTCATGATGAAATAAAGTGTTTGGCTTCTATTATCCAACATGTTAATTAGAGATGACCAACCTACACAATGCATATTGTTTGATGTGGTGTCACAGCCAGTTACGGTAAACTTGATTAACTTTCGGTAAGGCTAAATTAAAACTACATTAGAACATTCAGAAGTACATAAAAATACAACACATTGGAAGTTGGTATGCACGAGGATTAAAAATAGCAAGGTTAATTGATTATTAGACAACCACTATTTTACTACGAATTATCAGATAACCAGAGGATAATAAACAAACAAAAACAAAAACAAAACTAAGAACTTAATTTAAAATTGAAAAATATAAATAAAATAAAATAAATATAAGATAAGAGTACACCTCTGGGGTTGACTCCCAAGCAACTCTCGTTTAATGTCATTAGTTTGATGCCTCATCATCCGTGAAGAAATCATCTTTTCTAGACACAAATACCATTTTATGCGGTAGGTTACTCCGTAATTCCATAGCATTACTTCGATGTAGCTTTTTATTTTTATTCTTGGATTTTGGAATGGATTTTATAGTCTTTTTACTTAGAGGTGCTCGTGGAGATGACACCGTTTGATATTTTATTCTTGAGGTTTTTTCTGGTGGTAGTATTTGAATTTGGCTTTCCACACATGTTTTGATTGTGCCTACTTGATTGTGATTCTCTTCTTCTCCTTCTTTGCTTTCTATTTTCAAGCACATTCAATGTTATTTCATCATCATAAACCATTAAAGTGAGTATAACTTTTTCTAAATCGATATTGCATTGACTTGTAAGAAAGAACGATCGACCAAGAATGATAGGTATATCTTCGTCTTCAAGCATGTCCATTATCACAAAGTCATTTGGAAAGTTAAATTTGTCTATTTTAACCAGCACATCTTTTGTTATCCCATATGGATGCTTTATAGAGTGATCTTTAAAATTTACATTCATCCTTGTATCACTAACTTTTCCAATACCAAGTTTTTATAAATTGACAATGGAATCAGGCTAACACTAGCTCCTGAATCAACTAGAACCTTCTTGAAAGTTCTATCTTTTATAGTGCATGGGATTGTGATAAATCCATGATTTTTTTGTTTAATGGGATTCTCATACCTTGTGATATTGCACTACACTTCTCAGCTAAGATTATTGGCTCATATCCCAATGTTTTCTTTTTATAAATTATCTTTTTCATGAATTGTTGGTACATGGGCATTTGTTCGAGTGCTTCAAAGAAAGGAATGCTGGTATCTAACTTTATGAACATTTTAAGAAATTTCTCACAAAGAAAATCTCGCTTTGATCCTTCTTCATCGCCCTTTGAGGATAAGGCAGCCTAATCACCGATTTGGTCTCATTTTTCTCTTAAGTTGACTTTTTGGGGAACATAACTTTTTGTGGTTCTTTCTTGTTCTCTTTCACTTCTGTATGTACCTCTATATGATGATAATCATTAGTTGCCTTCTCTTATTCATCTTCAATAACCTTATGACTTCTTGTTGTGACAACAGTAACATTGATATGATTTATGGGATTTATGAATATGGTGTTAAGAGTACTTCCTTATGCTTGTTGTGAAACATGTAGTTATTTTTTAATGACTTCCCTTTTTAGTCTTTGTGGATAAGGAAATATGACTTCTGGCTTTAGAAGTTTTTCTTTTTGATATATGGTAGTAACAACATTAATAATCTCATGACTTCTAGGATTATTGATGGTGTTGCTTGGGAGAGTACCTTGAACTAGTTGTGAAGGTTGTTGAGCTATCTGTCTCACTTGGACCTCTAGATTATTTATAGATGATGTAGTGTTCCTTAGATTATTCATGGACTCTTCTTGAAATTAGGCATTCTGAGCAGTCATATTTTCAAGAGCTATCTCCCAATATGCTTTCTTAGGGATTATTGTTGTTGTTGAAATTGTTATTGGTTATGATATTGCATTGGCCCCTGCTTCTGGATGCTCTCTTGTTGATCTTTCCAAGAAAATTTTGGATGATTTTTCCAACTTAGATTATACGTGTTGGAATAAGGATTGTTCTGCTTGAGGTAATTTACTTGCTTTACTTGTAGCAGACGTGATTCACAATACATAGCAAAATGAGGACCCTTGCAAATTTTATAACTTACTGATTGTGTCTAATGGACTTAGGATACCTGTTGAGTTCCTATGTTCAATGCCCTTTGTCTCCTTTCAACTTCAACTGCAACATGATCTTCTAATTTTATACTCTAAGTTGATAGTTTCATATCGATAACTCCTTATGGATTGTTTGTGTATCTATCAAACAATTATAGATGTTCATCTACAGTGGTAGCTTCGATAACTTTCTTGATACCAGTGTCTATTGTAAAGTTTGATGAGCCACCAAAAACTATATCAATCAATTGTTTAGTCTTCAATCTCAGGCTATTAACAAACATTTGCATATGTCTTGTTTGATCTAGATTGTGTGTAGGGCATGCAACCAACAACCTTTTGAATCTTTTGTATGCATCTCCTAATGATTCACCTTCCTTCTATTTAAAGTTCATGATTGCGTATCGTTTTCTAAGAAAAATTGAAGTAAGAAAATATTCATTCAGAAAAGTTATTTCCATCTCTTCCCAAGTTGTAATGTTGTCTGTTGAAAGTGAGTAAAACCATTCTTCAGCATCTTTTGCTAGAGTGAAAAGAAACATTCTCAATTTCTTGGTTTCTTCTGTATGCTCTTCTATATTTAGAGTTGCACTCATTGTTAGAAACCTCTGCATATGACATCTTCATTTATTTTACACGTGAAAGGCATTTTTTTCTAGCTGACAGATGGTTGTAGGGTGTAACTGAAAGTTAGGAACATTAACCGATTGATTTACTGAAAGTTAGGAACATTAACCAGTTGATTTACTGAAAGTTAGGAACATTAATCATTTGATTTATTATTGTTAGTTGATTAACCGATTGATTTTCAACCATTGATTCCTCTATTTTCTTCTTCTAATTCTATATCTGATGATGAGAACTTGTTTCATCTTGTTCTTCCTGTTATTGCAACCAACCTCTTCTGAGCTGAGCGCGTAAGGTTCTCTCAATTTCTGTGTCAAAAGGAAAATTAGCTGAGAGTTCTCCTCGCATACAAATGTCAGAAACAAATTAATTATAACAAAATTAATAAAAAAGTAAAAATAAAAATTATTCTCATAGCAACAAATTTCAATAAAAATAAAAAGGTAAACTCTATAATCTTCGACAATTTTCGACAACGACGCCAAAAACTTGAAACAATAAATTAACAAGTGTACTAATCTTTCAATGCAATAATATAAGGAAATCACATAATGTCGATCTCAAAAATTACGTCACATAATGTCGATCTCATGAATTGCGTGATATTATTGGTTTCGTACTTTACTCAAGTTGAACAAAAAAAGTAATTGAGGATTTTGATTTGGGTCATTTGCAAAAAGTAAAATTAAAATAAATTTAACAAAATAAAAATAATATGAAAAAATATGCTAGAAAGGAGAGTTTGATCGGGACTCCGTTGCTATCCTAAATCGATGTTATATCAACTAAGTTTTTTACTACAAATTATTAATTCCTAAGTCTTTTGCGAATAACATTTGATTATTCAAATTATTTTGTATGACCATTAAAAAATATTAGTTATTGTTATTTATAATTCACTCATAATAGAGCATAGTTTTGGGAATTAGTTGGTTATTGTAAAAAAAAAATCGGTTAGATGTGTCCTTGACTAAAATATTGAAGGAGATGTATAAAAATTTAGTATTTATTGTTAAGTATTGTTGCACCTATTATCACCACAAATACACAAATCTTGTCGCCCCAACATAAACTAGTCCCAACGAGATAGGTCAATAATCCACTTATGTAGATATTATATTTTATTTTTAGCCATGAAAGCATGCAAGTTGATATCTTAAGCCAGATTTTTTTGGTAAGTTGTTGTCACTAGATGTGATTCATGGAAAAAAGATTAATCCTATACGTAATGTTGTAAGAAAATACAATTGTAACAGTCTAAAATAAGCGTCTATATAGTCAATAAAAGTTGATTTCCTTGATAAGGAAATGACCTACATTTTATTACCACGTAAGATGTAAAAACATTTTGAGTTTTGTCTATTTTTTTTGTTACAAGTAAAAAAAGAAAAAGAAAATTAAAAATAAAGTTTCATTAACATCGGTTATTAGTAAAATAGTAATAACTCTTATAGAAGACTCCATAAAAGACTAGGACGCGATATTATTACTAACTCTATATTTGGTTAGATAGTTAGCACAAATAAACTAAAAGAAACTTTAGTAAAAGAGTGTGTTTAGATAAGATAATTGAGAATTTTTAAGAAATTTAAAATTTTAATTAATTTAAATGATTCAATTGAAATTCATTCACTTTTAAATTCTTTTGTTTGGATAGAGTATTAAAATGATTCATTATTAAACTTTTGGGGTTAGAATAATACATCAAATTATTAAATATTAACCGACTCCGAGATAAGATTGATAACAGAGTTGGAGTCAGAATAATACATCAAGTTTTTGATGTTAAGTTCTGAGATAATACGTAAACCATGATAACGCAGTGTGAATGATGTTGAAATGACCAATATTATCCGTAAATCCATGAACCCAAACACCGTGAACATTTCAAATCAATCCATCAAAATCTAAAACAAATAAATTACCGAAACATCTGCTACAACATTCAAAATCATATTAATATACCTCTTTCTAATTCAAAATAATATAAAATTAAATAAATAATTTTTTACCTTCAATGTAGACATTCAAAATCTGGCATGTCAAAATGTTTGAGACATCGTTTCAAATTTTCGTTATTTGATGGTATGTGTTTTTTTTTTAAATTATGATATAGTTAGATAGATTCTATTAATAAAAATGCATTGAAAATTTTAAATTTTAAACTATTTAATAATTAATTTTTGTAATCAAGAAAAATTATGTATCACTAAATAAAAAATATATAAAAAAAATGGTGCAGGAATTTAACCTATAAAAAAAGTTAACAAAAATGAAGGTTATCTAATTCAAACATATCTTTTATGAAATTATCATTGAAAAAATTAGATTGAAGTTCCACCAAATATCATATATACTATATGATCGCCATAATTGTTGTCTTTATAGTAAATGTGAAACACCAACAAAATGAACTATTGATATGAAGACAATTTATCCATTTTAATGGAAATTCCAAGGGACAATAATTCCATAGATAAATGGCTGAATGACAAGTATATAGTCACTTTGAAACCATAGTGGATTCCATCCTTTCATAGAGGTATGTCCTATAACTAGAATGATACTCGTAAGTGTTTCTAGATAGCGAATTCATGCATCGATGAATACATACCCTTTGAGAGAGGTAGTTGCATTGTGAATTAAATTGTTTCATGTCCCCAAGTTATTATGTGCAAAATTGTGTAATGTACCACTAAGAATTCTCCTTGCTCAATGCATCAATTTTTTGATTTGAATTAAGTGTAAAATATGATTATAATCAGAAGTTGTGAGAACATTGAGAATTGCCTCTAGACCATTTGATCTGAATCACAAAATAAATATGATTCGAATCACAACCTCATGTGATCTGAATCAAGTGTAAAAATTGATTAGAATCAACTGTCCTTATGAAGTCATATTTATGCCTTGCTTAAATTGATTTGAATCATAGTTTCTTCTTGATTCAAATCAAAGCTTAATAATACCCATTTTCCATCCTTGATATAAATAGTTATTTATTTGGTGAAAGTAACAAGTGTGTGAAACATATGGATGAAATCCATGGAGACAAAGATGTAATTTTGTCTTCAATTCTTAGTGTGTCTATATCCATCACCATGAATCCTTCTCTTCTTCTCTAAAACAACCTCTTGAGTGCAATCCATGTCAGATTCACTTCTTTTTGCTGTACATTATTTTTCTCCAATTTTGTTGTTGTTGCTTGTGAATTAGAGAGAGTGAGTTGATTAATCTTGTGTGTTCATCATGATTAATCAATCTCATGATAACAATTAAGAACCAAGACCCACTTATCCAAAAATTTGAGAGAACTTTGTATGCGTGTTCTTCATTCATATTCATCTAGTTCCTTTACTAACACCTTGTGTTTTTAGATTGGTTGGTGAGATATTATGGCACTGTTCATCATCTTTGTCCTTAGTCTTTTTCATTGTTGAGGACCTTCACCCTTAGGGTGTCTAATGTTTTTCTAGGTGAAGTTTTTTGTTTGTAACAAGTGCGTGTAGCATTTCTTGAATGCAATTTGATTTTCTTTGTTATTGATCAAAAAGAGAGTTTTTCAATATACTTCAAGGAAGATTTTGGCGAGATTAAGTATCAACGGTACGTAAGACGTCGATGGAAATTATCCTTATTTGGTGGCGTTCGAGGTAAATTGCTCATAAAAAAGTTGGGAGTTATCCAATATACGCTAAGTTAATGACAATCACTAAGACAAGAAATCGATGGGATTAGGGGGATCATCACACACGAATACTTGAAGCAGGTTATTATGGATAACGAGGTTATTGAATAAGGATCTTGAGGGATCTTGTTTTTGTTAGCAGTTTGAGTGTCTACATCAACACAAGGAATTATCGTGTGGTAGTTCGTTGTAACCAAAATGCTTGAATCAAACTTATCAAAATAGTGGTTGATCGTGATTATTTTTCAGTGGTTAATTAACACCATTGAAGAGGGGAGTAGGCAAAGCGAGGACGAACGTTGAACTACTATATATCTTTGTGTATCTTTTCTTCTTTCTAAAAATCATTTATTTTACTAGCATCCATTAATATTTTTATCCATATATTGCATCAATTATATGTCATATAAGTTAGACTTTGCTTATAGAGATTTCATGTATAACCATAGGTCAGTAGTGTATCAATCTTATAGAAGTATCATGAATTCAATTATGGCTTGATATACTATCTATGTGAAGAGTTTTTAAATTACTTTGTTTAAAGAGACTTTAGTTGTCTTGTGATTGACTTGCATTTGAAGTAATCAAGTGCTTAGTAATATCTTGTATTATTTCACTTGGTTTAATTCATTGAGATGCTTTCAATCTCTCTTATTGTTGTGTTTTGATTCCACAATTTTTTAAAATCTCTGATTTCGTTTATGGTACCTAAAGTGTTTTTGAATTTGTCTTAAGGAAAAAGAAGGGTCCATTCAACCCCCCTTCTAGCCCTTTTTGTATCCATATTCTCACCTAACAATTGAAATCAGAGTCAGGCTTTTGATCAAAGTCTTGCGACTACAAAAGTTGAGGATATGGTTCCTTCGATCCTAAACGAGTTTTTCTAATTTCTTGGAATCTTACGTAATTCAATGAATTCCAATGAATCTACATTGATTTACTAATGTATGATTATTCGTTGCATGCATTACATAAATTAACTTAAAGTAAAACCTTAGTAGAACATCCTTCAAACTTTAATTGTATTTAAGATATTCTCAAAGTTTTGATTTATCCAGGATTGAATTGAAAATATTTTGAGATATGTGTCGTGTAACCGAAAACCTGACACTATGTCTTGAGGTTTGCTCTTGATTGATCCTAATCAAAGATGAACAAAAGCATTCATACTACAATATGCCGGAAGTTTTGTGAGATAAAAAGAAAGAAACAAAAAGCATCATTTAAGTGACATATTCTTCCAAGGTTATCGTAAAAAGAAGATAGAGACAATTTTATAACTATTGACAATGATTCTCTGAAGTTTTAACATCTACAAAAGATTCAAGGATAAAGTATGCTCTTTGAAGTGCTATTAATCGTCAAAGTGTTGAATCAATTATTCGGGATTAGCAAGTTGTTTCAATCAGTGACAATCAAATCATCGCCGTTCAAAGTTTATTTTAAGTCTTATGAAGAGAGTCTGGTAGTATTCTTCAGACCTGCAAAAGGAGATTCAGAAGTTAAGCTTAAACCTTCAAAATTGGGATGATCGTTCCAACCCTCTTTTATTTCTTTTTGAGTATACATGATTGTATTTATTCAATTGACTAAATGTGTTGTATGTTTGAAATACGTTTGTGCATCCCATGCCTCAGTCATTCAATCATTCAATGCACCAATTCCATTTTTATTTCGTTCGTTCATTACATTCATGCATCATCATTTAATCTCCTGAGGTCGTACATCTTATCCGTACCATCGTAAGTACTATTTAAGGGTTCAACAAACCCGAATGTTTGAGATCTTCTTGATCTGTTATGGATTTGACTCGTTATGGATATATTGGTAAAGTAGACGAATACCGATACACTAAATTTTTAATGAGGCATCAATTTTGTTAGCATTTTGAAGAATCTATAACATCGGTCCACCTAAATCACATGTGACACTTTTCCAATACAGCAATCCCCTCAAATATAAAGTAGCTAAAAAAGTGAGTGTAGCTATATACCTTTGTTAGGGTTGATTGGGGTAGCCAAATTGCCAAGAAACATAGCATATCAATCCTTGTTGGCATGGAATTGATTTAAGCCAATTATATGACGTGGCAGAACAATATCCTAGTATA
Organism: Lathyrus oleraceus; assembly: GCF_024323335.1. NCBI lineage: Eukaryota > Viridiplantae > Streptophyta > Magnoliopsida > Fabales > Fabaceae > Lathyrus > Lathyrus oleraceus. The sequence goes on from NC_066580.1 coordinate 122,320,995, forward strand.
CATTGCGGTCGATGTTGGAATCAATGATGACCACTCGTCTCTTTGAGTGGCTGAGACACAGCAAGAGCCCCACTTCCATGAACAACTGCCCATGCATTTTGCTTTTATAATTTTATCAATCTCATGCACTTTAATTCACGTCTCATCGCCATCCTCCATCCATACAATACAATGCATGTACTCTTGGTCAACGACAACTTCACCAATTTGCATTGTCTATACTTGTTTTACAGCTGCCACATTTCTCAACCACATAAATCATTTTAATATATTAGACATCAACTTATGACTTAAACAATAAATAAAAAAGCAAGTCACATGTAATGAAATTAAATATAAGAATATTTTATATGTATCATGTGAAAATTTATTGCATGACAATACAGTGTTCAAATATCATAATATTGGTGAACATCTTTTTCTTTATTAATTTTGATACATCATCATATTTAATCAAGGGGAAATTTCTTTTGAGTAACAACTAAGAAGAATAAAATAAAGGGTCATTAATTATGAAAACAAACCCTCACAACATCCCAGACAATAGGGGAAGAGAATGATGTTTTTTTAGGTAGAGCGAGTTGCTTTAATATAGTCGACAAAAGAAAATATTGCACAAGCTACTTAATTTGTGTACATATACAAAAAGGCTTTGTTCAAATACTTTTGTACTGTGCCATATGCGAAGCTAAAAAACAAAAGGATTAAGAGTAAAGTGGAAGTGATGGAAGGTGCAAAATAGCTAGACCACCTTCTCTTTAAAAGTTGACAATTCTAGAGAGGGAGCTATATTGGCCACCAGATCAATCCGATTTTAACCGTGATCTATTCCTCACTCGTCGCTTTTAGTTACTAACTATTTTTTCTATTTAAGAGGGAACGTGTGATATTTTTGAGGTATTTAAATTTATTTTATATAATATTATTTTTCACCCTTTTACTGACTTAAACGTTGAAGTGTTAATCTTACATATTAACAGAGACCGGTGCAATAAGTTTTGTTCTCTTTTACCGATCAATTTTGATTCCACCACTTAAATTTTATGACATAAATGTATGAAGGACAATTATAATCATATTATATCTTAAAATATATTATAGATCTTCCATAAGAAAATAAACCCTTCAGATTAAGTAATTGGTTCAATAGTGAATAATATTAAGGCTATGAATTATTGTTTGAAGTATCCGCCTCAGTAATATATATGAGATGACACATTTATTCACTCTTGACGTTATTTGTGCAAATTATCACGCCCATTAGTCAAACATCCAGACACATTGACGTTCTCATATAGTTTCAAACTACATTGAGCATATTCAAATCGGATAGATGTTGCCACATATCTCATAGTTAATTTTGCTAATAAGCTCGTACTTATCCACTAACGATCCCTTAGATCACCTTAATGAAGATAGAAACTACATGGAGTTTATCAAAGTATAACTACTCTATAAGTTGGGGTTTCATCCCATGTATGATCACACGATCGATTTTTTAATCTCGTACTAGTTAGCACATTATCTAATATAAGAATCAAAATATCTTTTGCAGGTACCTCTCTTACATATAGAGAATTGGTGGAGCTAGAAGGAGAAGAGGATGATGTAGAAGTACGACCAGTGATGTAAAACTCACATCATCGACTTAGGTGATCCATCCTGTAAGTTCATACAGGAACATATACACCCATTGTGATGCCTAATAGAAAATTCTCCAAACTTTTAGATCAATTTATAATTATAATTTGACGATAATGAAACAAAGGATGTAAGGAGGAAGAGTACGACATAAAATACACTCGTGAAGGAGTATGTAGAAATCATTAAGGAGCTAGGATTCAATGATCCTTGGGTTAGAGTGTTATTGACTAACCATTCGAACAGATTGCTAGGAAATCGTCCAAAAGTGCGACAAATTTCAATGATTCACCAACCAATCATACCAACCACCTTTAACATACGGGGATAGACATCTTTTGTATTTTTCCACTAGCATCAGGTCAGCTGAAATCTATAGATTAATTTTGCAAATGGATAAAGGTTGGACCTTTGTACACAATTACTATAAAGACGTCTAGAACAACATTGTATGCCGGTATGGTTTTCCAAATTTTATTATCGCATATAACATATCTTGGTTCACATTCTAGATATTTCAAGACTTCTGAAATAGCCTAACCTTGCATAAACATATGAGTATAGGAAAAATATATTTCCTTTGTCCAGTCCTCGAAGAACAATGGCTTACTTAAATGATCAAACAAAGATATGGTCTTCTCGGAGTAGATAATATGGATTTATGTGCTTAAATATACAACTATATGCAACTGTCAGATGATCAAGATGATTTTGATAATGACAATACCATATGTCAAATAACATTATATGAAATCTTCATTTTTTAAGAAATTTAAATGATAAAGATGTTTTCTGTAAGATCAAGATGTTCTTTGTGAGATCAAATATTAAGCCATGAATACACCTAAGGTCAAATGAAATTTGGTGAAGTCTTCACTGGTCTCTTTTCCAACAACCTCTAATGATGGCATATGATCAAAAAAGTAATCTCATACCTCATCAATTAGAAGAGACAAATTTTATATGTAATGCCAATAAATGTTGAACATGAAAGGGAATTTGAAGCTTTAAAATGGTGAAAGAGAGGAAGTGTAAGAGCTTGCTTGATCGTGCGTTTAACGCGTGTCTGAGTGATCATTTTAATATAAATGTATAAGAGTAAATCTTGAGATACTAAGGTGAATCTCTCTCTCTCTCTCTCTCTCACACACACACACACATACACACACACACACACAATGACGGTTGCGAAACACATATAATAACAGTTGCACGTCCATTGTTAGGTAGCGTGTGATTATATGTATGTTGCTTTTCAAAATGGGTGTATGATCGTGGTTATAAGCTAGGTAGCACGCACACCAATTATATGTTCCAACTATGGTGGTATGTGTAAGAGTTTATTATAAAATATGGAACTACTTGTTTTCTCTTCCCCTCATTAACCATGTACAACCATTCAAATATATTTTTGAGATAATAATCAGAAAAAATAAATTATTCTTGAAAAATAACTTAAACAATCCAATATTTTTTGAATTACACGCATCTTGTAATTCATGATTTCCTCGTTAACCATATAATTTGATTCAATATCAAATTCTTCAAAGTAATGATGGTGAATTATTGTCTTCTAAGTCTTTCACACAAAATTTGATTTCCTTTTTTTCTAATTTATTTTGCAAAGATCAAATTTTGTGTGAAAGAATCAGAATGACATCCATTTATCATCATTATTTTGAATAGTTTGTGGCATTGAATCAAGTTTTATAGGCTAAAGAGAAAATCATGAATTACAAGATGCATGAAATTCGAAAAACACTGGATTGTTTAAGTTGGTTTTCAAGAATAATTTAATTTTTATGATTATTATCTCAAAAATCTATTTAAATGAATGTAAGTTTAATGAGAGATTGGTGAAACAAGCAATCACATATGATATAACAAATCACTAAAAACATTTATCAACAAAAACATCAATTAATTAACAAAGATTAGGAGAACTTGATAACTTACCATTCCTGGAAGCTATGAAGAGGATAAAGTAGAAGGGATAGTAGAAAACATGTGTTCACTATGGTAATATTATATGAAAGACTCCTATAATATTTCCACAGTGAACACAAGTTCGTAACTCGCTTGGATCCATGTTCACACAATCAGATGCATTAGTGATAAGTAAAGAACCATAACCACTTGCTAGCCACATATGAAAAACCATTTATTACCAAACAACACAAAACAATATCAACAACATACAACAAGATTTATCAACAATATACACACCTTTAATTGAAAAATAATGGGAAAAATGAAGACGGAAATATGATTGTCTCAGAATGAAGCTAAAGTTGATCTATTTGTGTTGCTATGAAAAAAAATACAAGGTTTCTCATAGTAACACAAACCATCATGTGAACCATAACCATAATATGCAATTTCTTGTGAATAAATAAATTCATAGGATCAACAATGCAAGGAGGATGAAACTTAGGAAAAAGATGCAAACTTGGGTTAAATTTGAATGAATATCATTCTAGGTCTATCACAAAAGTTTGCAGCTTTCAGTTACGCTTCATCCTTTCCTTGTATTTTTTCTTCATAGTAACACAAATCAATAGTAATCCTAAAAAAAATCATGAAAAAACAACATGTTAACATAAACAAGCGTGACATTGTAATCCAACAAAAAATTGTCAACATACATAACAATAACATCAACATAACAACAACATACACGGAGAATAGGGAACATAGAAAAAGATTTATCAACAACAATGAGCAACAACAAAACATATGAAACTAGAGTAAATAATATAAAAATAATGTCAACAAACATTTATCTACATTTATCAACAACAACAACAATAACATATAACAACAAAAAACCATAAACTCTCGAACAAGAATAGATTCATGTGAAACATAACAACAATACACACGAAAATGAGAGAATAAGGAAGAAGAAGAATATTTTTATGTATGTAGAACAAGATTGAGGCTAAATTGTAGAATATAAAAGATAATGACGAAAAAAAGAGAGAAAATGTGTGTTAGGGTTTTGCTGTGAGAGATACAATGGTACTGTCAAAAAGCGAGATTTTATTCGCTTATATACGGGTAAATAATTTCATCACGGTCGTATTCAAAAACCGTGATATATATATATATATATATATATATATATATATATATATATATATATATATATATATATGAGTCTGGATTAAATGACATCAATAGTAACATGACACCTCCGATAACTCTTTACTGGATATCCATATAACAAAACTCATCATTGGATTGAAAGTTATTATCATATAGATCATGTCTATAAAATTTAACATCAATCGAAAATAATTTGATATGTTAAAGAGAATGATAAAACTTAACGGTTTTGTTGAAACTTCGTAAGACGTTAATTTTTATGCATCTTGTTGACACATCAATTGATTTTCGCTTGATGTTAAATTTTACATACATGATTTATATGATAATAGTTTTCAATCTAGCGGTGAATTTTGTTATACAAATATGTGATAAAAAGTTATCAGAGGTGTCATGTTACTAAGTTTGATACCTTGGTGTCATTTGATCATGACTATATATATATATATATATATATATATATATATATATATATATATATATATATATATATATATATATATATATATATATATATATATATATATATATATATATATATATATATATATATATATATATATATATATATATATATATATATATATATATATATATATATATATATATATATATATATATATATATATATATATATACAACAATTATTGTAATGAAAAAGTAAAAAATTGTTGGAGTTAGGATTTAAACTCTGTCACTCCATGAATGTATAATCACGTTAATTGTTTTGACGTAATGTAATATTTTTCGTAAATATAAATAAAAGAATACGTTCAAAATGAGGTATTACCACGGTTAACTGTCAGATTGTTGTAATTTAATATTATCAAATATATATTTTGTAGTTGAGAGAGAGAGAGATATGAGATTTTTGTTGTAATAGTGATGTAATTATTTTTGTACTTTACTTAAGAGGGCATTGTCTCTTCTGTGATATCTTTGAGATAAGTTATTATTTGGTTCTAGAAATTAATTAATTAAAATCTTTGTTTAATTTTTGAATTAGGAAAAAAGTCTATTTCATTTTGAGATTAGCTTGTTAAAATCTCTTGGTTGATTTAGAGATTAACCTATTAAAATCTCTTATTTAGTTCGTAAGATTAGTCAATTAAATCCTTGTTTGGTTGTAAGATTTATGAGCATATAACTTGTGAAAATCTCATATCTATAGTGGAACTCTTAAGAGGAAAATTTTTAAAACAAGAGTATTCAAGTGATTAGGTCGAACTTGTATAAATTTGTAATGCATGTTATTTTTTCCTTATCTCTTTATTTTTCATTATTTTATTTTATTTACGCTCTTATATATAAAAATGAGAGAAATTACATTAATATATCAATAAAAAGTTATATTTACTAAAATTTAAATATTTAATTAGCATTTTGATTTTTATCTATGTTGAGCTCTATTTATTTTCCTATATTAATAATAATTCGGTACTTGCATAAATTTACAAATACGAAAAATAATGTTTTTGTAATAAAGATACGTTTTAATTATCAAATTTGAATTAAAAATAATATCAATTTATTTTATTCTAAACTCTCCTTTTTTGTAGCAAAATAAAAAAATCTACTGCAAACATAAGTTTACTTCTATTTTTACTACATGATTTATGTTACCTTTATGCATAGTGTTCAATCACTGTACATAGTACATACAAACACGAATTAGAAAGAGCATGGTTTAAATTCATTTTTGTCACACTAATTTAAATTCAATTTTTTTTGGCCTAAAGCATACCTGAATTCACGAGGTGGGGTTTTCTATAGAGACGTGCTACATACATATTCATGAGCCCGTGAACATGACATGACAGGGTTAAAGTTAACTCGTGTATTTGGTTGTTATTTGTCTCCTTCAATGATGTCCCTTTTTTCTTAATTAGGTTAAACAACAAATCTAAAATCAGATTGGCTAATATATTTATACATAAAGCAAAATGGTAAATGATACTATTCGTTTGAGCATAATAGTGAGTACCAAATAACAATGATTATACAATTTGTTTCTTCAAAATAACCCTTTTTTCAACTTAATTTTTAAAGTAATTATATTTTCCAATTGCCGCTTTGTTGAAAATCCACCATAACCTACGACGAATTTCAATCAATCTTGATGAACAAGATTGTTATCATCCACACAATAACAATGAAAAGAGAAAAACATTGGAGAAAGAAAATAAAGAACGATGAAGGAGAAGATGAATATTCTACAGAGTTTCTCTATACCCACAATCTGTAAGAAACTTCTTATTCACTTTGCAACTACAAAATTATGTGAATACAATGTTATAAATACAACATTCACTTCATTACAAGAATAATGGTTACTCCCTCTATTTATAGATTTAGGTTAGCTTGCACCCTAAGCCAAAACTCAAAACTATAAAAGCCCAAAATAGCTAACACTACTAAAACTAAGCCTAAGGCGAAATCCTGTGTGAAACAACATGATTCGACACTTCGACACACTAATACAACTTAAGACACTAGGTGACTCGACACTTCCTTATTCTGTCGAGCAACCTTCTTTGACACAAGGAATTACAATTCAACACACCACCTAATTCATTGTGTCTAACCTATCTACATTCATCACAGCTCTTAGTCTTCTGAACACTTCGATATGCACTCCCTTCGTCATGGTGTCTGCAATCTGATTCTCAGTTCTGCAGTGTTCCACATTCATCTTCCCATATGCTACATGTTCTTAAAGATAATGGAACCTCATTTCGATGTGCTTGCTTCGACCATGTGTTATCGAATTCTTCGCCAGATTAATAGCTGACATGCTATCGATCCTCATGGTAATTTCTCCATGTCTCTTCGTTGTTATCTCTTCGACCAGATTCACCATCCATGTTGCTTGACATACACAAAGAGAATCGACTATGTATTCTGCTTCGCACGATGATAATGCTACCACTGGCTCCTTTCTCGAACTCCAAGCAACTAGTGCATCACCTAGCATAAACACATAGCCAGCTGTGGATTTTTGATCCTCAACATCACTACACCAACTTGAGTCAGTGTATCCCACTAGTTTGCATTCTTTTCCTTCATCAGCTGCAGGAAATAAAATGCCATAGTCGAGAGTTCCTTTCAGATACCTTAGTATCCTCTTCGTCGCTGCTAGATGTGATACATTTGGCTTCTGCATGAATCTACTCACCATACATACACTGTATGCTAAGTCAGACCTTATGTGACAAAGGTATTAAAGTGACCCAATAAGTCTTCTATATTGGGTTGGATCGATGTCATCTTCATCTGAATCTTTTGACAGTTGTAATCTGGGCTCAACTGGAGTCGAAGTTGGGTTGCAATCTTGCATCTCAAATCTCTTGAGTATTTCGCCTGCATACCTTCTTTGATGCATCATCAAACCTCTACCACTCTTGTAGAATTCGATGTCAAGGAAATATGAAATGTCACCCAGATCTGACATTTCAAATTCCTTGTTGAGATCACCTTTGAAGTCTTTGATCTCCTTCTTGTAGCTACCTGTTATCAATAAGTCATTGACATAGAGACACAGTATAAGAAATTCACTCTTGCTTCTTCTTACATATACTCCATGTTCATTTGTGCACTTCACAAATTCCTTCTCCCTTAGAAAGCCATCTATCTTGTTGTTCCAAGCTCTTGGAGCTTGTTTAAGTCTGTACAGAGCTTTATGCAGCTTGCACACCTTTCTTTCTCCGCCTTGTTTCACAAACCCATCTGGTTGTGCAACATAAACTTCTTCTTCTAAGGGGCCATTCAGGAATGCACATTTCATATCCATTTGTTATGGGAGTTTTTCACTAGGGAGCATTGAACATTGTGGGACTTCTTTTCCAGAGCAACACCTTTGTGAGAGACATACCACATATTCACTTAAAACCTTAAGGTGATAGGTGGGTGGATTCTCTCACTTATAAATGCTCAAGTCTCGACATTTCTAACCAATGTGGAACTATTACCCACACTACTCACATTTGATACATTCTCAACACTCCCCTTCAAGTGTGAGTCCATAATGCTCCCCTTTACTTCCACAAACTCTTGTACCGCACAAAACGTTTCTTATTCACCATATTGGCACCGTTGACACTCTTCAACGAAACGTTTCTTATTCACCATATTGAAGTCGTTGACTTTTGAGACTAGTAAGCTGGTCTCTTTCTCGAACCAGGCTCTGATACCAGATGTTGGAAATCCACCACAACCTATGAATAATTTCAATCAATCTTGATGAACAAGATTGTTATCACCCACACAATAACAATGAAAAGAGAAGAACTATGGAGAAAGAAAATAAATAATGATGAAGGAGAAGAAGAATATTCTGCAGAGTTTCTCTCTGCCCACAACCTGTGGAAAACTTCTTATTCACTTTGCAACTGCAAAATTTTGTGAATACAATGTTATGAATACAACATTCACTTCATTACAAGAATAAAGGTCACTCCCTCTATTTATAGATTTAGGTTAGCTTGCACCCTAAGCCCAAACCCAAAACTATAAAAGTCCAAAATAGCTAACACTACTAAAAATAGGCCTAAATCAAAATCCTGTATTAATTTACATGCTTCAAAACTTCGACACACTAATACAACTTGAGACACTAGGTGATTCGACACTTCCTTGTTCTGTCGAGCAACCTGCTTCTACACAAGGAATTACAATTCAACACGCCTATGTTATGGCTTTCTGAAGGGGTGTCAGATCAATTGACGCATATGTATGGCGTTATATGAATATGTCAGTTTCATTAGAGTTTATGTGCATTTTCTATATGCATGTACCAATTAGTTTGACGCTAATGCGTATTCATTTTTATTTTATTTTTAAAAATTAAATTTACAATTAAATAATAAAAGTTGGGAAATAAAAAATTAAATACTAATATTATTTAATTTAAATAGAATTACATACGGGAACATTTTATACACATATTTTAATGACCCGTTTGATCATAACGATAACTGGTTTCACACCCCTGCGATGTCCTTCACCGTTGAGGCCTTCCAAAATTGATCTGAGGTGTTTGGTACGAGGTCCTTGGGATATCAGTGTCATCCATCATTGCTGGCATCTCTTCCAAGGTTAGGTTGAACATGTTGTTGTAATCAAGTTTGGTGTCCATGCCTTCGTAGTTTGGTCGTATTGGTTGGTTACAAATGGATGGGTTGGTTGGTTGAATTAGGACATTGATTCATTTTGGAAACAAATCAATGGTTTCCGTGGTGTTTGGTAGGCATGTCTTGGTTGGGTTCTTTGGTGGTGTGATGTTTGGATGTATGTTGGTTGGGTGCTATGGTAGGAAGTGGTGGTATCATATGCCTCATCAGTGTTATAGTAAGATGTGGTGGCAACATATGTTTAATGGTGGTATGAGCCATGTTCTTAGTTTTTTTTGGGTGTGTAACATGTATTGGTCGCGGGTTTAGGTGTATGTGGTTTGGTAATATTGTTGGGTTGGTTGTTGGGTGCAGGTGGGTTGGTTATCATGTTAGGTGTATGTGGTTTGGTAATGTTGTTCGGTTGGTTATTGGGTGTATGTGGGTTGAAAATTTTGTTGGGTTGGTTGTTTGGTGTATGTGGATTGACAATTTTGTTGGGCTAGTTATGGGGTGTAAGTGTGTTGGTAATCATGTTTGGCGTTTGATAACGAAGCTCGTTGGCATGGGTTGATCAAATACCTTGGTTCAGACACAAACTGAGTTGTTGTAACCAATCTATACTAATTCATATAATTATGAGGTTTTTTAGATTCAGATGGCATGACAACTTCGTTTATGACCCATTGATGAAGGCGTTTCCACTGACAACATACATCCTTAGAGAAGTCTCTCCAATCGGAAAAGTTCCATTGGGCATCGACTCTAAGTTAATGCCAGTATCCAAAATACGTCGGGGAATATGAGATTTGTTGATGCATGCCAAACTGCAATTTGACACGGTCACTATGGTGCATCTCCACAGTAGTGAACCTGATGATCGATGCTTTTACAGTTCAAACGAAACCATATTCATGGTTATTTTCTTGGTCCATACCCAAATATGTACTCCAAATAAATTGTATAGGAAAAATATTTTATTAGATTAGTAAATAGTTAGCATTAAAACTAAATTATCGAGATGATGAATAGTTTAGTTGTAATACATCGTCTGATCCCATTAGTTCAAGTCGGGCCCGATGATAAGGCTCAGACGCCATTTGAAGCAGTGGCGGAACTGAGGGGGGACGTGGGAAGGCCACGGCCACCCCTCAACTTTTTATTTTTTTTAATTCATATATATTAAATTACTAAAACATCCTTATTTTAAATTAAAATTAATTTTTATTTTTTCTTTTTCATTCAAAGTTAGGTTATAATACAGATAAGGTAAAAAGCTCTTATCTTTCCTTTCTTTCTCATATGGGTTTGCTACAGGCACGGCTGCACCGGAATCGGAACAGATTAAAGTGATCGACATCTAACAGGTAAAAAACTTTATTCATTCTTCTTTTATAAAAAGTAACAAATTAAAGTGATTGCTTGATTTGTGTTTTTGAGATTTTTAGGGTTCTTCTTTCTTGATGTGTTAAAATAATCTATATGAGGTTTATTAAGCCAATTCATAACACTGTAATTTACAAATATATTTATACACTGTAATAAGGTTTATTTAATCATTGTTGCTGCTAATTTCTAATAGTGAAGTTACCGGTATTTGAAAACGGATTAAAGTTGATTAATTAAGTTTATTAATTTTTTTCTCTTTTAATTTTTATGTTCTCTAAATTGATTTTTGGATCTGATATGATATTATAGGAAGAGTAAAGATGAATAATAGGAAAATTGATTCTTTTTTCAAAAGGAAAGAATGTGAAATTGAAAGAGAAGAGAGAGATGAAGAAATTATAATCCCGACATCCGAATCTGAAACAGTTCTTGAGAATCCAACAATTGAAGAGCATCATGATTTTGAAAATTCTTTGGAACGCGATCCTGGAAAGCGTCCTCCGATTTGGCAATATCCACCAAATCAAGTGGATGCAATAAGAAGAGCTTATCTAAAATGGGGTCCATATCAAATTCATTTAGAAAACTATCCTTTGTCCGGTAACGAGGATCATCCGAGAAGGTTTCAACATACTTGGTTTAGCATATTTCCATCATGGTTAGAATATTCACCATCTGAAGATGCCGCATATTGCTTACCATGTTACCTTTTTAGCAAAAAAACTAAGTGGACGTCCCGGATCACTTGTCTTTATTTCTATGGGTTTTAGAAATTGGAAGAAAGTTAGGAATGGAAAACATTGTTCCTTTCTTAAACACATAGGGAAGGATCCTTGCTCACCACACAACAATGCAATGAAATATTGTCAAGAATTGTTGAGTCAAGATGGTCATATTAGAAATGTTATTCAAGTGCAAAGCTCAAGTCAAAGAATGAATAATCGGTTACGACTCAAGACTTCAATTGACACTGTTCGTTGGTTAACACTACAAGCTTGTACTTTTAGGGGTCACGACGAAAGTAGCAAATCAAGAAATCAAGGTAACTTTCTTGAGTTATTGAAACTTTTAGCATCCTACAATGATGAAGTTGTAAAAGTTGTGTTGGAAAATGCTCCATAAAATTGCAAGTATACTTCATATAAAATTCAAAAAGAGCTCTTGCAAATTCTTTCTAGTAGGGTGAAAAAGAGTATTCGTGAGGAAATTGGTGATTCCAAATTTTTTATCGTTGTTGATGAAGCTCGTGATGAGTCAAAAAAGGAACAAATGACTCTTGTATTAAGATTTGTTGATAAAGTTGGTTTAATACAAGAGAGATTTTTTGATGTGGCACATGTTAAAGACACCACATCTTTAACTCTTAAGGAAGAAATATGTGATATACTTTCTCGACATAACCTTGATGTTTCTAACATTCGTGGCCAAGGGTATGATGGTGCTAGCAATATGAGAGGAGATTGGAATGGTTTACAAGCCCTCTTTATGAAGGATTGTTCTTATGCATACTATGTTCATTGTTTTGCTCATCGATTGCAACTTGCATTAGTTACATCATCAAGAGAAGTCAAACTTGTTCATAAATTTTTTGAGAAGCTGATCTTTATTGTGAATGTTGTTTATTCTTCTACAAAGCATCATGATGAGTTACAAGATGCCCAATTAGAAGAAATTGCTTATTTGTTAGAGATTGATGAAACTGTAACTGGTAAAGGTGCAAATCAAGTTGGTACATTGAAATGAGCTGGAGATACTCGTTGGGGATCACATTACGATTCAATTTCTAGCTTGATAAACATGTATGAAGCAACTTGTTTAGTTTTAAATTTTTTTGCAAAAGATAGAGGGAGTTATGCTACACGTGGGGATGCAGATAGTTGTTACAATTACTTGAAGGCATTTGATTTTATATTTATTTTGCACTTGATGAAAGGAATCATGGGAATAGCAGATATGCTTTGTCAAGCCTTACAAAAAAAAATCAAGATGTAGTTAATGCTATGAACTTGGTTCGTTCAACAAAGCATCTTATTCAAGGTTTGATGAGAGAAAATGGTTGGGATATATTGTTTACTAAAGTGGTATCTTTTTGTGAAAAGCATGGTATTGAGATTCCTGATCTTAATGATGTTCATTCAATAACAAGATTTGGACACTCCCGTCTTGAAGAGAATCAAGTCACAATTCAACATTACTTTAAACTTGAAACCTTTTTCACTACCGTTGACAAACAATTACAAGAGTTGAATAGCAGATTCAATGAGCAGGCAATGGATTTGTTAACTCTTTCTTGTTCTTTATCTCCTAAGGATGGATATAAAACTTTTAGCATTGATACTATTTATTCTTTAGTTGAAAAATATTATCCTATGGATTTTAGTGATCAAGAGAAGAATAATTTGCAATTTCAACTCCAACATTTTCTATTTGTTGCTCGTCAAGCATCAAACTTGAATAATTTATCAACTATTCAAGAACTCTGTTCATGTTTGGTTGCACCTGGACAGGTTGAAACTTACTTCTTGATTGATAGACTACTTCGTCTTATCATGACTCTTCCCGTTTCTACGGCCACAACTGAGAGGTCTTTTTCAGCTATGAAAATTATTAAAACTAAGTTGAGAAACAAGATGGATGATGGGTTTCTTGGAGATAGCATGACAGTATATATTGAAATGGAGATTAGTGCAAGCATTAGTTCGGAGTCAATTATTGACGATTTCAAGTCACTCGGAACGCGTAAAGCATTACTTTAAGGTAGTTTTAAGTCATGTAATTTAAATTTTTAGTAATTAACTTTGTATTTATTTTAACTTTAATGTTTTATTTAAAATACTATTTACATTTTATTTATAATCTTTATTTTACGTTAGCGGCCATCCCAATTTTTTTTATCTGGCTCCGCCACTGATTTGAAGGGTCACAAGATACGATTACAATATGAAATATTATGGCAGGGAGTTATTGTAAGAACAAGTGTCAGACCCTAAATTTTGCCCAGCCTAAAGGCATTTATTTACATTTTAAATATTTGTATTTATCAATTGCCATCCACTCATTGATCTTCATTCATAAGCATTCATATTCATAAATTATTCCATTTTTTAATTTTATTTTAAGGGTATTTATTTAATTTTCATTAGAATATTTTTTTTCTATTGACCAATTCACATAAAAAAATAAGATCTTCATTTACCATGTCATTCATACATTTGTTTTTGCATTACATTTAGTGCTCGTAGATTTAGAGATTTTTGTCACGAAAGATTTAACTTTAATTATTTAGAGTTATATCTTTGCATTCTCAAAAATTAAGTTCTTTTTGGTTTGCCTTGGTATTATTTTTGAATTTCTAACAAGAAAGTTTTTTATGTTATGTTTAAATAAGTATTGACAAATTAATTTTTGTTTCACAAATGAAGATATGAATTTAAAAAAAAAATGATAATGATACTTTTTTTTTGTTCTACAATTTGTTTTACAATTTGTTTTATAATTTATTTTACATTTTATTTTACAATTTGTTTCACAATTTTAATTTGGTTTTATAATTTATTCATTTCATTTGAACTTATTTGAATATTTTGTAACATTTATAATTAGATTATTTTTATTTTATTTTATTTAAAAAAAAACTTAAAAATAGTTTTTATGTTACTTTTTGTCTACATCATAAAGAAAAAATAAAATAATTAAGCAAAAAAAGTCTTTTAGTTACAAGTTAATTTTTGATGTTACAGTAACTAAAACCAGCAAAACAAAAAGGATTTCAAAAATATGATAAAGTTGTACATTTTTTTAGAGTAATATTATACAATCTCTTTTTCTCTCTAACCAAGGGGAATCTTCTCTCCTCCTTCTGATTTTTTAGCAGAAATTTGTCTTATACAAACAGTGATAGCAAAACTGCAGGTTATCATGTTTACAAGAAACAAACACTAATAAAAAGAGTCAAATTAAAAAGGATGAAGTGCAGGTTGTTAACAAATATCAGTAATAGCAGAACTTATACCAAAATAACAAAAAAGGTTTGTCTCTTGGAAAGGTTGTTCAGGTGCACCAGTTTATGCATCAAACACATAACATCAAACCTTAGAAATTCTAACATAAATACAGGAATTAACAGAAGGAAAAGGGACATTTTTTTTGAAACTTTGAAAGAACTTCCTGAAAAAGTCATCGACCAAAATTTTTCAACAATCCCCAATAATTCATACCAGTGTATACCAATAACAGTAGTATTCAAAAACTAACTATTCCAACAATCCAACAACAGTAACATCGCACATAGTAGAAAACAAAAAAAGCAGCGAGAAAAAATATATGGTTCTTTTTTAGACAGCAGAACAAAAAAGGAATTCACAACCATAGAATCACCAAAACCTAAACCTTCATCCTCCTTATTCAAATCCGTATCAAATCATATAGACAAGCATACAACAAAATTTCTAGCAGAGAAATAAAAACCAATCACCATCCGCCGTCGTGGATTCGTATTCGCCGTTGCCGATTCCGTAAGGAGACAAATTCGTAGTTACAAAGAGTTGGCGACGTCGCTGAAATCTCTTTAGTCGGCCGAAGTAGTGAGAGGAACGGTGGGATTCGCCGTGAGCGGACGTTTGCCTTCCAGAATCATACGTTGGAGTGCGAGAGAGACGGCCACGCGAATTAAATAGAGAAGGTGAGAACGAGCAGAAGATGAGAACATAGAGTGTGAGGCGAGAGGGATATTCGTTTGAAACAAAGAAGATAAGTCATCCACTATTGTTGGAGTTTCAAGTTCACGAGTTCTGAGATTTTCGTTTAGAAGAAGAGATTCACAAAGGGGGCGGCGGTTTCTTTTAGATTTAGGGTTTCCAACGTGTTGCTATTACCAATTGGGTTTGGGTCGGGTCTGACCCGCCTCAAAACCATATCCATTTTTTATGTGGGCCTCTTATCCGCCCACCCCTAGTCCAAACTTTTATTTTTTTTAAATTCGTTTTTTATAGTTTTATATATGTACATGCGGATGTATCTAACTTCCAACCAACCAGTCCTGGCCTGGTGGTTGAGACTTCTCCTGTCTCCCACCAAGTCCTTAGTTTGATTCATGCCTTGATTACTTTCTTTTTGTCCTCATTTAATTTTATTTCTTGTAGATTCATCTTTCTTTATTTGTTCTTCTTTTGTGATTATTTAATTTAGGTTAATCATTTTTGTATCTCCATTTGGTTCAAGTTATTCCAAAACTCTGTTTTTTATTATTTTTCTATTTTCGTTTTTTAGGCGTCAAAATGAAACTTATATTTTTATTCATATATTTATTTATTATTTATAATCAACATATTTTGGTCTCCTCCACATAAAGCCTTTGTGAAAACTTTCATTCATTTTTTTTGTTTAAACTCTTGCTTCGGTTATTTTAATCTCAAACCTTCACCTTAACCCTTTTTATTATTATTATTTTTCAATTTCTTTCGTAATGAGATGTGAAGAAAAATATTACCTTGGATGGAATATCCAGTCGTAATCCCGAATATTAGGCCCAAGTTGTAAGAGCTTGTAAGCCCTATGTATTCGTCTTCACTTCAAACCATTTTTGAATTCAAATATTCAAATTATTTTCATAAGTAAGTTGGAAGAAAAAGATTACCTGGATGAAATATTCAGTCGTAATCCCGAATATTAGGCTCAAGTTGTAAGATCTTGTTAGCCATAAGTGTTCGTCTTCCCTCCAAAAACACTTGTAAATATTTAAACCATTTTCTTAAAAAAATCCAAAGAAAAAGATTACCCTGGATGGAATATCTAGTCGTAATCCCGAATGCTAGGCTCAAGTCGTAAGAGCTTGTAAGCCATAAGTGTTCGTCTTCCCTCCAAAACATTTGTAAATATTCAAACGTCTTTTCTCAATAAAATTGAAAGAAAAAGATTACCTGGGTGAAAGGTCCGGACGTAGTCCCGAGTATTAGACACAAGTTGTAAGAGCTTGCCAGTCATAAATACTCGTCTTTCAAGCCCAAAAATACATCCAACCAATCAAACTCTTTTATTCGCCGTCGTGCGATTAATCAGAAAAACCTTTTCAAAATGAAAGATGTCATACGGTGAACTGGACTTTTTGTGTTTTTTTATCGCAATGTCGCGGTTAGCAAGAGTCGCCACCGACTTTTCTTTTATCCAATAAGGAAAGGTGGAAAAGAACAGGAAAGACCTTAATTTAGATTTTGGGTTCGGGAGGTACATTATACAAAGGGAAGGTGTTAGCACCCTTTGTATCCATGGTTATCCATGGGCTCTTAATTGCTCGATCACTTATATTATTTTTGTCTAAAAAAGTGTTTGTGAATTGTTTGGAAAATTGTTTTGAAAAGAGAATTTAACTTTGTAATGATTCTTGTATGAATGTATACAAAGTGGTTATCCCGTTTTAGTTTTGAAAATTGTTTAGAAAAATATAACTCGGTAATGATTCTAGTATGAATGTATACCAAGTGGTGATTTTCTAAAGGCATTTTGAAAGGTGTGAGGTGCAAAAAAAAATGTTTTAAGTTGTGAGCCAGCAATTAAGAGTTATACCGACCCAAGGTCTTTACGGGCATTTCCTATCCTTATGAGGGTAAAACTGTCCTTATTATTGAGAAATAAGTAGTTTTATCCTTTGGATGTAAAAGGGTCATCGTAGGGTCATCGATTGGTCATTGAAGGCAACAGTTATGAGGATACCTTAGCATTCGAAGGGACTATCATCATTTAACCGTAGGCAACATCGGAGGGTCATCGAGGGACAAAGTTGTATATTCGAAGGCAACATCCGAGGGACTATAATTTATTTTATGATGATTTAACCGAAGGGTCTTTGCTAAGGGTATCCCCACGTTCGCGGGACATGACCGTAATATCGTAATCGTAAGGCAACAAAGAGAGGTCCAAGATCACTTATTCAAAGGCAAAGTTTTACAATTAATTATATAATTAGGATGAAACTCCACATTAAAATTATTAAAAATAATATATTAAAAAATTAATACATTAGAAATTAATACATTAAAAAATTAATTTAGGGTGAAACTCCACAAGGGTATCCCACAAATAAAGTGGAATACCTAGCCAATAACCTTTTCCTGGGATATGTGAACCTTTACGAAACTCAAAAAAAAGAAACATGTCAGAACACCAAATCAGGGTGCAATCGAAGATTACACCGGAGAAATATCACAACAATAAATAGGATAGGATAAATAATGCATGGCTATGATAAAAACATAAAAAAAAAGACTAGAAGAATCAGGTACTGTCTCGTTCGCCTCTGCCTCGCCTAGCGAAGGCCACGGATTTTGAATTTGAAAACAGCCCCATGTTAGGAACTTTGAATTTTATGGCATTTTATCACAGGAATAACATGGTCAAACATTCAGGGTATTCAGGCATATTTAAATTCCCATACGAAAGCAAATTATATATCAACATTTAATCATGATGCATTATATATGTAGATATGGCCAATTGAAAGTATAAACAATAGAGATACGCAAACCTGTTTGCCAATTCAAGGTTGAAGGGATTGACCACTTGTAGTATCCGAATAAGTTAGGCAGCGGGAATTGGACGGCGATGGCTTCGGTGCAGATGGGCTGCCTTCAGGGTTTCTTTACTCTGAATTCTCCGGGTAGGCAGGGTTCCTATGCCAAAGTTTCTATCCGTCCTTCTCTGTTCTCTCTCTTTCTTTTTCCTCAAGGTTTTGTTCCAAGGAAACCTCAGAGTGTTTTGCTTCTCTTCCTTCTTTCTCCAGTAAATCTCCCAGTGTAAACTCCCAGTCTCACTCCCCCTACTGAAACTTCAGTATTTATAGACTAATTTCGTGGGTAATGGGCTTGGAATGAGGGAGACCCAAGTCCAAAATAATTTGTTATATTTTATTTATTTATTTATTTATTTATTTTAATTATTTAATTATTTAATTAATTAATTAATTAATTAATTAATTAATTAATTAAAAAAAAAATTTCTTTTTTTTTTTTTTTTTTTTTTTTTTTTTTTAGGAAAAATGATGGGTAATTTTTGGGGTATGACAGCTGCCCCTGTTCAATATTCTTGGACCGAGAGAGTTAGAATGGTGTATACGCCATTCGTGGTCTGGAGGTGGAAGATTATTGAACACTAGAATGCCCCAAAAATTTGCACTTGA
Organism: Lathyrus oleraceus; assembly: GCF_024323335.1. Lineage (NCBI taxonomy): Eukaryota > Viridiplantae > Streptophyta > Magnoliopsida > Fabales > Fabaceae > Lathyrus > Lathyrus oleraceus. The sequence goes on from NC_066580.1 coordinate 122,340,411, forward strand.
GAATCGACAGTTGGTCTTGATGGAGATGGGCTTAAAGATGCCATCCGGGAGGTTTGATGACGAAAGCTTCAGATCGCGCCGTATATTAGGCCAATTTGAAGACATGGGTGCCACACTGGGTCGTACGTTAGACCGTATAATGAGTCATCCATTAGGCTGCCGACTTCGCTGGGGAGTCGGAGTGTGTCATATGCTGTTGGGGATAAAGGATCAGAATGGACCATACGCTAGATCGTACGTTAGGCTGAATCTGATGACGAAAGGGGTAGTCGTACGTTAGACTACACTTCAGAAATGTACCGTATGTTAGGTAGGATCTGATGATGAAAGGGGTAGTCGTACGTTAGACTACACTTCAGAAATGTACCTTATGTTAGGTAGCATCTGAGGGGATGGACATCCGAACGGGTCGTACGTTAGACCGTCGCAGAATGAGTCGTCTGTTAGGCCGCATCTGATGATGAAAGCGGTAGTCGTACGCCAGACTACACTTCAGAAATGTACCGTACGTTAGGTAGCATCTGAGGGTTGTAAGATCCAAACGGGTCGTACGTTAGACCGCGTTGGGGTTGTTGAAGTTCAGAATGGATCGTACATTAGATCGTATCCGAGTTGTAGAATGAGCCGTCCGTTAGGCTGCATCTGAAAAAGAAAGTAGTCGTACGCTAGACTACACCCCTGAATGTACCGTACGCTAGGCAGCATCTGAGGATTTGAAGGTCCAAATGGGTCGTACGTTAGACCGCATTGGAGTTGCTGAAGAAGTCATATGTTGGGCTGAATCAGAATGAACCGTACGTTAGGCTGTATCTGATAACCTGTATATGTTGTACTTGCAATAAATGTCTGGGATGGGCTTAGAGATGCCATCGTTAGGAGGATATCGAAGTGTTGTCAGAATGAATGTTCCCATGAACTGTATTTGAAATATGTATCTGAATCTTGAATGTGATTGATAAAGGTGTCTGTCTGAATGAACCTTTTATTTTGACTATATCAGGAGGATAAATAACCTGCAAAGAAAAGTTAGCTTCATGCTATGTCATGATGTATGAGATGTTTCGTGTTATGCTAAAATAAATGCGAATGTTGTATGCATGCGTATGCTGTGAAATGATGTAATGAATGAGTTATGCGTATGAGAAGTTCTGCTTGGGGACTCTACTGGGGAAAATAAATCCCCATCTACTGATTGGAGACATTTGTGTTGATGACCCTTTCTCGGCTGGGGATGCTTGATTTCTGTCTGATGGTGGAAATATTCAACAGAGCCTGGCTGGGGATGGATGAGATGATCAATCTGTCTGGTGACGCCGACCTCTGTTGGGGAGTAACTGGCTGTGCCTGGGGATACTGCCATTTTCTGAGGAAAAAAAAAAGGCTTGCTGGGGAAGAGAATTGGTAGCGGATTCATTGGAAGCATGATTAGACCTTTTCCTTGATCCTGAAGTCGGGTAGTAATTGCTATTGTTATTCTATGCATGTATTTTTGGTAAACATCAGTCATATTCAAATGCACATATTAATTCAAATTAAATCAATGGACATTTACGCAACCAAAACAGAAAAGTAAAAACAAAAGCATCTTTTTTTTGAAAGAGGGTTGTATTGATTTTGAAAGGAGGCCTATAAACAGGCAATTTGTGTACAAGGAGACAGAAATCCTAGTAAGAGGAAATTGTCGAAAACAAAGAGAAAGCTATGTGGAAGAAGTCCTATTGATTTTAAGCCTACTACTGTCATTATGTCTTCGAGCATCTCATCCCTTGCTGTCGGATAGAAGTGATTGGCTTGGTCAGTCCCTCGAACTTGGATGAAAGTTGACTGAGAACGGGACATAGTCATACGCTTTAATCCCTAATTTTTGCCTGGACCGCCTTTTCAAGTTTTCAGTCCACCAGGATACCCTTTTTTGCCCAAGCCGCCTTTTCAGGTTTTCGACTTGTTGGGTGTACATTTTTTTTTATATATCCCTAATTTTTGCCCGAACCCTTTTGGTTCGCCGGGATGCCCTTACTTTTGCCTAGATACGTCGATCTAGCGGGTCTCTTTTATGCGTAGTATTTTTTAACTATGTCCGCGTTCACGGGATGTGGGAAGTCTTCACCATCCATAGTAGCGAGTATCATGGCTCCACCAGAGAATACCTTCTTAACCACAAATGGCCCTTCGTATGTGGGAGTCCATTTGCCTCTGGGATCACCTTGTGGTAGAATGATACGCTTGATCACCAAGTCGCCAAGTTGGTACACCTGTCTCTTAACTCTTTTGTTAAATGCCTGGGTCATGCATTTCTGATATATCTGCCCGTGACATACAGCCGCAAGTCTCTTCTCATCCATCAAATTTATCTGATCGAGTCGAGTCTGAATCCATTCGTCCTCGTCTAAGCCCGCCTCTTTCATGATCCTTAGAGAGGGAATCTGAACTTCCACTGGTAAAACGGCTTCCATTCCATAGACTAAAGAGAAAGGGGTTGCCCCTGTCGAAGTGCGGTAACCATGAAGAGCAAAAGGTAACATCTCCTGCCGGTCTTTGTATGTTACTGTTATATTCTTGATATTGTTAGCAGCCTCCACGGCGCCGTTCGTCTTTGGCCGGTACGGAGAAGAGTTATGGTGCTTTATTTTGAACTGCGTGTAGAGTTCAGTTTAGTACCATTATCAGTGATAACTCTCTCGGGAGACAGCAGGTTTCTCAAGTAGATATTTGATAGAATCCATCTTAGAAATCAATAAAGTGGTATGATTCAACATATACTGTCTTAGTCGGCGAGCAGCCTAGGCCAAAGCGTAGCAAGCTTTCTCGAACTGTGAGTATCTTGTTTCACAGTCGGTACCTTTTGCTAAGGCAGTGTATGACATGCTCTTTTCGACCAGACTCGTCATGTTGCCCCAGCACACCCTATTGAATTTTCTAACACGGTCAAATACATGATTAGAGGTCTTCCTTCAACTGGTAGCATTAGAATTGGAGGTTCTTGGAGATATTTCTTGATTTTGTCATTCATCATTCCATACCATCTCTTGATTTTGTCATAAGCTTCTTGGCACTCATCATTCCATACCATCTCTTGTTTTTTTCTTTTTTAGTAATTTGAAGATGGGTTTGCAGGTAGCAGTCAAGTGTGGAACGAATCGGGCAATGTAATTCGAGTGCCCCAAGAAACTTCTGACTTCTCTCTTGTTTATTTCAGTACCCAGATTTACAATTTCAATTGATTCCTCATGCGGCTGTATGGTCTTTTCCTCTTGTAGTACCAGTCTGGCGAGTTCTCCAGGGACTTCACAATCCTCCTCACTTCCATCTTCGGCTCGGTAGATCGGATTTTCAAAGTCATAATGAACAGTAGCAGAACTATTATCAACAGGATCCAGAGTGGATGTGGATCGGAAAATTGTTACGTGCGTGTGTGCAAGAGAACATAGCTTGTTTTGAAAACATGACAGGAAAGACAAAGAGCGCAATATTTGAATGCTAAAAGTCCATTGATCTATTGAATATGAATATGCTTATGAAAATGATAAAACCCTTGAAAAATTAGCTATTGTGCCTCGGGCATAGACACAATGCTTTAAGAAGTTTGATTGTAAAAGAAAATTAAAATTTGCAATTCTAGAATAAACAATAACAATTACTCCTGACTAAAGGAAATCGGGATAATGTCTTCAGTCTTCCAATTGTTGAGTCCGCCACCAATTGTTGGGAAAATCCAGCTATCCAAGTCGCAATCACTATCAGCATCTTCCATAGCATTAATCTAATTTTTGACTATCTTTCCAGAGTTAAACCCCAGGCCAGCTTTATCAGACTTGTACGGTACATTGATCAGTTGACCCCAACCAGCACGATCACCATTTTCAATTGCGGCTTGAGCATCTTTCAGAGAGATCATGACAGGGGGAGCACGAACAACCTTGGGCACAAGGGGAGTTGGCTTAAGGACAGGACTGGGTGGAGGAACCACTTCAAATGACTGAGAAGGAGTCTCAAAGAATTCACCATCCATCTCGACGTATTTGAAGGCTTGCACACTACTGACAATATACTCTTCTTCTCCACATACAGTGACAACCATGCCTGCTATTGGATACTTCAGCTTTTGATGAAGCGACGAAGCTACCGCACCTGCCCCATGGATCCAAGGGCGCCCCAACAAGCAGGAGTAGGCGGGACGAATGTCCATCACGTGAAAGGTAGTGTTGAAGACTTGAGGTCCTATCTTGATAGGGAGAACCACTTCACCATAGACAACACTCTTCGCACCATCGTAAGCACGCACCACAACATCACTAGGTTTCAGTTCAATGCCTTTGTAGTCAAATTTATCGAGTACAGCTTTCGGGAGCACATTCAAGGAAGAGCCGTTGTCGATCAACACGTGAGCCAGGGTGATCCCCTCACACTCGATGGAGATATGCAGAGCTTTATTGTGATTCTTTCCTGCTGGCGTCAGGTCAGCATCGGAAAAGCCTAGGCCATTGTCAACAGTCAAATTAGCAACATAATGTTCGAATTGATCGACGGATGTTTCTTGAGGCACATGAGCGGTCTTCAAGAATTTCATCAATGCATTGGCATGGGATTCAGAGGATAATAACAAGGACAACATTGAGATTTTAGACGGAGTATGCCCCAATTGTTCCACTACATCAAAATCGCTCTTACGGATGATTTTCAGCATCTCTTCCATTTCCTGTTTGGCAACATCTTCAGAAGTAACTTCGACCGATGTCTCTGACTGAGGAGGATTGACTGGTCTTTTTCCTCGAATTTCGGGAGCGGGAGGTGAGATTTCTGGGGAGTAGATCCTTCCACTTCGAGTAACTTTACTAGTCCCCACAATATCATTAGGATTAGCAGAACTACCAACTTGCTTTATGCCATGGATGTAAACGTCGCCTCCATAGTTCCACGGAATAGCTTTGCTGGAGGAATATGGCACGGGGCCAGGTGCGGTAATAATCAGGGGAGCCACTTTGGGCTCAGCGGTAATCTTCACAGGCACTCTAGTAGCGGTAATCTTCGCTGGAGCTTTGGACCTAGCAATCACAGATACCTCTTCAATAGAGTTGTCCACCTTAGGAACCCTTTCAAATAGAATTGTACGATCATCCATCAGCCGTTGAATGCCGTTCTTCAACTTCAAACAATCATTGGGTCGGAGTACACAGAGATCGCAATCTTCAGCACAACCTGGAAATAAACCAGCTTGCAATAAATTCTTCTTAACGATCAGGAGAGGAGATGCTAAATCAGCAACGTCAGTAATGTGAGAATTGTCGTCCACAACATTAACATTCTGGTCATGATTAGGCATAGGTGCTGTGATGACATTGGGGGTCGCCGGAGGATCAAATTCAATTTCTCCAGCGTCGATCATATCCTGAATCTTGTTCTTCAACAACCAGCAATCATTCGTATCATGCCCGGGGCTATCGGAGTGATAGGCACACCTGGCGTTGGGATTATAACGAGGAGAAGTAGTGTTGGGATTTGCAGGAGGGCCTCTGAGGGTAATCAAATTGGTCTTTAACATACTCTGCAGTGCTTGGGTTAAAGTCATATTGATCTTGGTAAACTGTCTTCTCGACCTGTCTTGTCTGTGTTGGAAGTTCTGAGATGGCGGTGCGGCAATTGTAACTGCCCCAATAGTATGGTCACGATTCTTCTTGTTATGCTTCCTCTCACTGTACACAGCATTTGATTCATTCTTTCCCTGATAGGACTTTTTGGTGCTTGCAGAAGTAGCTGCCTGTATCTTTCCACTTCGAATGCCGCTTTCAACCCGTTCACCTGTCAAGATAAGTTCAGTGAAACCTGACGAGGAACTTCCCAGTAGATGGCTGTAGAATGGGCCAGTCAGTGTACCCATGAACATGTCCACTAACTCTCGATCAGTCATAGGGGGTTTGACTCTGCCAGCCAAATCTCTCCACTTTTGAGCATATTCTTTGAAACTTTCTTTAGAGCCCATAGTCATATTTTGTAGCTGTAGCCGAGTAGGCGCTAACTCAGAATTATACTGGTAGTGCTTGTAGAAAGCTGTTGCTAAATCAGTCCATGTGCGGATGTTAGAGCTCTCAAGCTGATAATACCACTCTAACTGTGTGCCAGACAGACTCTCTTGGAAGAAATGGATCCACAGTTTCTTATCAGTAGTGTGCGGCTGAATCTTTCTCACATAAGCCCTTAGATGCATCTGAGGACAAGAGGCACCATCATACTTAGTGAAAATGGGAACCTTGAATTTGCGGGGAATGACCACATCAGAGACCAGACCCAAGTTTTCGAAATCCAGACCGGGCACTTTCTGCCCCTCCATAGCTAGCATACGTTCTTCCAGCAACTTGTACTTATCATCCTTCGGAGAGTACTGTTCATGTTCATAATCTTCATCGTCGTCCTCGGAATTGACGAGATTAGGATTCTCATCTTCCGAATCATTCTCGGTCTCTTCTTCTGAATCCTTCGGAATTCTAATCTTGACTCCTGTAACCTGTCCCTTAAGCCTTCTCCCCGGGTTGATGTAACCCACAGGTTTCTGGTCCTTCTTCTTCTCCATCAAAAGAGCTTTCAGTTCTTCCTGCCCCTTAGATAAGCTCAGCATCATTTCCTGGAATTGAGCATTCTGGGCCTGGAGATCTTTGACAGTTTGTTCGAGAGCCATTGTTCAATCTGTTTGAATCTGCTGGAATCTGTTTGATAGGAAAATCGTGAGAACACTGATCCTTTAGAATACCTGTTATGCGATGCAATGCAATGTATGAAATGTTTTCAAGGACTTTCGGGATTTAACTTTGCATAAACTAACAAAAAGAGCTTTTTTTTCTTTTCTCTTTTGTTTTTGCTTTTGTTTTTGTTTTTTCTGTTTTTTTTTTAGCAGAGTTAAATCCCTAAATCCTTGAAATGGTTAGTACAATGCCATGATGTTATGATGTTATGTTGTTACGATGTCATGTTGTTAGATAAATAACAAGCACAAGCAAGTCACACAACAATCATTCCTAGGTTTTAAGGCTTGCGTGAGTTCCATAGGTAAATACCCTCCCCACTGAAGTTTGGTTGGTTCAACCTGTCTTAGAATAGTAACCGGGTTCTAGAAGGATCTCAAATCATTGACCTTTCCTTAAGTCCACTTCAGTGCAACACCAAGTGGTTGACCGAAGCTTCCCTAAAGTCCAATCTCAAAGAGTGTAGTATCGAGTCTCAACCAACTCCAGTCGGAACCGAAGCCAGTTATCTCACTACTTTCTAATGGCCAGGATGAGTCAATTAGGGTTCTAAAGGTCTGGTTAATGCTTTTATGACACCACGCGAATGCCAAATATTTCCTCAACTAACATGAGGAACATCAGGACATCCAAAGTGCCACATTAACCGTAGCCATCATTTTGACCATTCCAGTATACGCCGGACAGTCGCGATGATCTCTTGCTACTTACCTAAGGTACACTAGATCCGGGTGTAGGATCTTTCACTCAAGCATAACATACCCAAGCAATCCCTTAAAAATAAATCAGACAAATTGAATAAGTGATCTTGTTTTTAAGGTAACCTCTCTTTTTAAATATTTAGGATCCCCAGCAGAGTCGCCAGTTCTGTCATACGGTGAACTGGACTTTTTGTGTTTTTTTATCGCAATGTCGCGGTTAGCAAGAGTCGCCACCGACTTTTCTTTTATCCAATAAGGAAAGGTGGAAAAGAACAGGAAAGACCTTAATTTAGATTTTGGGTTCGGGAGGTACATTATACAAAGGGAAGGTGTTAGCACCCTTTGTATCCATGGTTATCCATGGGCTCTTAATTGCTCGATCACTTATATTATTTTTGTCTAAAAAAGTGTTTGTGAATTGTTTGGAAAATTGTTTTGAAAAGAGAATTTAACTTTGTAATGATTCTTGTATGAATGTATACAAAGTGGTTATCCCGTTTTAGTTTTGAAAATTGTTTAGAAAAATATAACTCGGTAATGATTCTAGTATGAATGTATACCAAGTGGTGATTTTCTAAAGGCATTTTGAAAGGTGTGAGGTGCAAAAAAAATGTTTTAAGTTGTGAGCCAGCAATTAAGAGTTATACCGACCCAAGGTCTTTACGGGCATTTCCTATCCTTATGAGGGTAAAACTGTCCTTATTATTGAGAAATAAGTAGTTTTATCCTTTGGATGTAAAAGGGTCATCGTAGGGTCATCGATTGGTCATTGAAGGCAACAGTTATGAGGATACCTTAGCATTCGAAGGGACTATCATCATTTAACCGTAGGCAACATCGGAGGGTCATCGAGGGACAAAGTTGTATATTCGAAGGCAACATCCGAGGGACTATAATTTATTTTATGATGATTTAACCGAAGGGTCTTTGCTAAGGGTATCCCCACGTTCGCGGGACATGACCGTAATATCGTAATCGTAAGGCAACAAAGAGAGGTCCAAGATCACTTATTCAAAGGCAAAGTTTTACAATTAATTATATAATTAGGATGAAACTCCACATTAAAATTATTAAAAATAATATATTAAAAAATTAATACATTAGAAATTAATACATTAAAAAATTAATTTAGGGTGAAACTCCACAAGGGTATCCCACAAATAAAGTGGAATACCTAGCCAATAACCTTTTCCTGGGATATGTGAACCTTTACGAAACTCAAAAAAAAGAAACATGTCAGAACACCAAATCAGGGTGCAATCGAAGATTACACCGGAGAAATATCACAACAATAAATAGGATAGGATAAATAATGCATGGCTATGATAAAAACATAAAAAAAAAGACTAGAAGAATCAGGTACTGTCTCGTTCGCCTCTGCCTCGCCTAGCGAAGGCCACGGATTTTGAATTTGAAAACAGCCCCATGTTAGGAACTTTGAATTTTATGGCATTTTATCACAGGAATAACATGGTCAAACATTCAGGGTATTCAGGCATATTTAAATTCCCATACGAAAGCAAATTATATATCAACATTTAATCATGATGCATTATATATGTAGATATGGCCAATTGAAAGTATAAACAATAGAGATACGCAAACCTGTTTACCAATTCAAGGTTGAAGGGATTGACCACTTGTAGTATCGGAATAAGTTAGGCAGCGGGAATTGGACGGCGATGGCTTCAGTGCAGATGGGCTGCCTTCAGGGTTTCTTTACTCTGAATTCTCCGGGTAGGCAGGGTTCCTATGCCAAAGTTTCTATCCGTCCTTCTCTGTTCTCTCTCTTTCTTTTTCCTCAAGGTTTTGTTCCAAGGAAACCTCAGAGTGTTTTGCTTCTCTTCCTTCTTTCTCCAGTAAATCTCCCAATGTAAACTCCCAGTCTCACTCCCCCTACTGAAACTTCAGTATTTATAGACTAATTTCGTGGGTAATGGGCTTGGAATGAGGGAGACCCAAGTCCAAAATAATTTGTTATATTTTATTTATTTATTTATTTTAATTATTTAATTAATTAATTAATTAATTAATTAATTAATTAAAAAAAAAATTTCTTTTTTTTTTTTTTTTCGTTTTTTTTTTCGTTTTTTTTTTTTCGTTTTTTTTTTTTTTTTTTTTTTTTTTTTTTTTTTTTTTTTTTAGGAAAAATGATGGGTAATTTTTGGGGTATGACAAAAGACATCTTGTTTTAAGGTGATGTAAAGCAATGCTTCGTCCATAATTGTTGAGTTGAGATAAGTGACGTTTTTCCGAATGTTGATTTGTAAATCCATCCGATGTGTGGTATACGTCCGCTCCTCATCTGTTTTGGGTAAAACAATGTTTTTCGTCGATTAATACAATATAGCTTTCGCTAAAATCGACCAACAAACAAACATTTTCTACTCAGAACTACGTAAGCCCTGACTTCTCTATTGAGATACGTAGGAGCAGGATTTGTAAATCTTGTCAGGCCCACTAATAAAAAACTTAGGTTTAGTCCTTCGTCGAAAATCCAAAAACATTCTTCTCTCTTATATTTATTCTTTCCCTCATAATGACTTGACATTTCAAACTAACACTAACGCACACAACTAACCTAATGGTTCCCGTTGAGTACAACGAACATGAGGGGTGCTAATACCTTCCCCTTGCGTAATCGACTCCCGAACCCTGATTTGGTTGCGACGACCATAATCATTGTCGTTATTTCTTGGGTTTTATCGATATTTCCCCTTCCCTTTTTAGGAATAAATAAAGTTCGGTGGCGGCTCTGTTTAGTCCATCATTGCGAGCGTGTGATTGCGCTTCGCCAAGTCGTGTTCTCATTTTTCGAGGTGCGACAGATGGCGACTCTGTTGGGGACATTTCTCCCTAAGTGAGTCAAGCCTAGTTAGGTCGTTTGTGTTCCTTTGTTAGTTTACTTATGTGTATTTTCTTTTGTTGATTTTGCTATCTTTATTGTCATATTGATATAAATCTGTTGTATTGGTTCGATTATGCTTTGGTACTTGGATACTCTGATTGCAAACCATGTGGAAAAGACTATTTACCCGAGTCTTGAGTAAAAAACATAAGATAGGATGAGGTTGAGTAGTGCGGGTCCCGAGATGAATTTCTCATTGGGTCAGTGCGAGAACCTTACTTAGAGTAGATTCTTGAGATGATGTTGTCGCGCGGCAAGTAAGTTGCCGTAAGCTTCGATATTTTCTTTAGGATCCATGACTCTGAGAACCATTTGTAGAACCTTAATCCTTTTTCCGACTAGGAAAGATGGTTGTGTAGCATGGGTCTGCGAGTTGAATTTCTCGTTGGATCGATGCGAGAACTTCACTTAGAGTAGATTCTTTATATGGAGTTGATGCCCGGCTGTAAGACCCCAATTTTGTCCCTAAGATCCCTCATGGCATCATAACATTGCATTGCATAGCCTCAAGGATCTTTGAGCATCTTGGCTCCCTTTCCCTTTGGGTAGGGATCTCCTGTGAGTGGTTTGAGATCACCAAGCATGCTTGAATTTTATATCATTGCTTTTCTTGTTTTGTTTACTAACCAAAAGCACAAAAATATGTCACTAACATTTGTTTTGTAGCTTGAGCAAGCACCAGGTCAAGAGATTCAAGAGGATCCTTTGTGCAAGAGATGGGGTATTTTCTTGAGATGAAGACCACATGATCATTATAAATAGCTTACATGAGTTAGGGTTTCATTTTGGAGCAATTTCATCAAGTGATAGAGACCAAAATTCATCAAAGCATTTCAAGGTCATCTGAGGACCAAAAAAGTCAACTGTGCAGTCAACTGAGGGCTATGAGGTGGGGAAATGAGTTGAAACACCTCAATCATGTTCAAAAGAGGCCTATTCATCATTCTAAACATCCATCTTGAAGATTCAAAGGTCAGGGCAAAAGTTACTAAAAATGGAAAATGACCTGTAATTCAAAGTTTCCAAATTTGGCAAGTTTTTGGTCCACATTCAACTTGACTTGTCAACATCAAAGAAGTTTCAAATGGATTTTGGTGAACATGAAAGTTGTAGATCTTTGTCTCCCCTTTCCAAAAAGTCCTAATTCATGTCCATATGATGAATGGTTGAGAAGTTATGGTCATTTGATCACAAGGTGTGCATGGAAATTCAAAATGGCATAACTTTTGATTCAAAGCTCCAATTTGGTCTATTCTTTTTGCAAAATGTTTCTTTTGATCAAGACATCTTAAAATAGCCTTTGCCATGCATGGTAAAAGTGTGTATGATCATCATTTCTCATGTGATCATTTTGGAGGGAATTTCCATAATTCAAAATTGGCTTATGATACAAGCAAAACAACAATTCCATCATGATTATTGGTTGATTTTAAGTGAATTCAGGCCCTTGCATGAGCATGTGCACGTGTGTTTTGGCCATGCAAGCTCAATGTGCAATTTTGCAAGATACTCCATATTTCCCTAATCATGTTTAGCCAAGGCCTAATTTGGATTTCAGTGTAATTAGCATGCCATATAAATACCAAACCCTAACCATAATCACATAACACAAGCATTTCAGATCTGAATTTTCAAGTTCCCTCCAAAATTCTCTCTCTTCGAATTTCAATTTTCTTCACACAAACACCAAATCTCTTTGCATATTCTTGCTCCTGGTGAAATTCTGAGCAAGATTCATCATTCACTTGAAGCAATTCAGCCAGATTTCAAGCTGTTCAAGAGCTTCCTCATGTGGATCGGATTTTGAAATTGAAGAAGAATCAAGTGTTTTCAACCATTATTTCTTGCACAAAGCTTCAACAGAAGTGTAGTGGTGCAGATCTGGAGCTTTAGAGCAGTTGATAACGCGTTTACAGCAACCTCCATTTCAAGTAAGTGAAAAATTCATCATATCCTTTTGCTGTTTTATGACCATAGAACTGTAGATCTCATTGTGTAGAGAACGTAGATATGTTTAGAGTTGAAAATGGATGAGTATCGAGCTTGTATAATGAACTTAAAGTTTGGATCTCAATAATGTTTGTGTTCGATCTGGAAAATCTAGGATGATTTAGGATGATTGAGTATGATATTTGGATTGTGCATAGCCTTTGTTGATTTTTGGAAATTTTTGGTTGAGTGTCCGCCGAAATCCTACCGGGGAAGACGACCGTAGCTACAACTCCGGCGTCTAATATGTTCCTAGGGTTTGCTTATGTGGCGTCCACATGTGCGTTTGCGTGTTCGTTCCATTGGCCTTGATTGCTTTGACTGATCCACGTGTACTGTTGACCGCTGACGATGCATGCCAACTAATAAATGAAACACAACGTTTCAGGCTTTGAATGTGATCCATTGGATTGCTTTGCGCGCGTTTGATCCTGTGGATGAGAATATTCTGATTTAATTTGAATTTTGTTTTTCCCTCCATTTTATTTTGTTATTTCATATTATTTTGTTCATTTTGAAAAATGCATTAAAAATTGAAAAATGATCCAAATTAACTCCAATTTTTTTTCATAGTTCTGTTTTGATGTCTAGTTTTTTTAGTATTATTTTCATGAATTGTTGATGTCTGATTTTTAATGTGTGAATTTTTTGATCCATGCCATGCTATTTTGATATGCTGCATTCAATGCTTTGTGAAATCTTCATCTTTAATCCAATTGATTTGATTATTTGTATGCTTGATCTTCACTCATGATATGATTTTTTGATCACTGGTTTGGAATTTTTCTCATATGCTATCATTGTTTTTGACACATGAAGATGCGTGTGACAATTTGTGTCACATTTTTGGCATTCAATTTGTGCATTTTTGTTCATCTATCATTTGAACCTTTCTGGATTTGATCTTTTGCATAATGATTTTTCATGACATAAGGAGCTTGCATAAAAAATTTCAAGGTCATTGCATGCATTTCTGTTTTGATTTGGATTTTCTAATTTGGAAGTTCACTTTGCGCACATTTTGTGATCATTGCATTACATGAGCCATTTGAGATACTTGCTTATTGAATTGATGCTGGTCTTTTTGAGGACATTTTGTGACATGTTTGAATGTGAATTGTGTAAAAGATTGGGTTCTTTTTTGATCATTTGGTTTGGTTTTGAGCTTAGTCTTTGTACTAGTGTTTTGTGCATAAACTAACTGTGCTTTGTGTTTCAGGTTTGGACACTTAGCATTGATGGTTGATTTGTTCTCACTTTGTGAGATGCAAATGCATTTTAGTACTAACCTTTGTTTGTTTTGTAGGTTTGTTATGATGTGCTTGAGCTCATGAGTTCATTTGAGGGCTTGAGCATTGTCCATTGAGTTGTGTAACTGTGAATGGTTTCATTGTTTGTCTGTTGGTTTTCTGACTGAAATATTAACTGTTTAGTCTTTTGTACAGGTACATTAGTTGCTTGCTTTTAGATCTTGCTTGAGCTTTGGATTGTGGTTGATACACCACTTAGGTAGTTATCTTCTTACTACATGTAGTCTGGAAGTCCTGTCACCTTTTTGTCAAGCATTTTGCTGGCAAGTCCTCCTTCAGAGGCTCTGTTTGTGTTTGTTTACAATTATGCCAAAGACCTCCAAGATGAGGCATGTGCTACTTGATAAGACCTCCAAGAGTTGAGGCAATTGACGGATAAAAGGGATTAGTAGCCAATCCCCCGTTATTCAGTGAGTCGTTCTTTATGCTCGCACTACGTGCTGATGCTTCAGAACATGTACCCAAGATCTTTGTCCAGTGTCTGTCAAGTGGAATAGGATCTCACTTTCTGGATCCCCATGTTTTCTTTGTCATGAGCTCACCCAGGCCAGGGTTAAGATCATGAGGTCTCATCTTCATTTACCATCTTTGATCAGCTTCACCCTAACTTTCAATGTTAGTGGTTAAGAGCTACAGATTACCCATTCCATTTTGGCTTGTTTGTCGAGGTTGATATGACCCCTCTTGACTAAAGCCCACCCTGTTGGTTTGAAGCCTCTTGTATGTATATAGTGTGTGATGATTGTTTGCTTTTGATGTGTTTGCTTTTGATGTTTTTTTTTTGGTTAGGAGTCGGATATAAGTCCATATATTGGCATTCTGTTTCCTTTTTGTTGTTAGGAGTCGGGTGTAAGTCCATATATTGGCATTCTGTTTCCTTTTTGTTGTTAGGAGTCGGGTGTAAGTCCATATATTGGCATTCTGTTTCCTTTTTGTTGTTAGGACTCGGGTGTAAGTCCATGTATTGGCATTCTGTTTCCTTTTATTGAGGATCTCTTATTGAGACTTGTGATTGCTTTAGCCTTGTGCTTGCTTATTCCAAAGGATGGGAACTTACTTGGATCATCTATATGATCTCAAGAGAGGAACTCCTAGTGTGGTTTTATTCCATATCCATTACCCCTTTTGTTTCCTTCATTTCTCCATCTTAACCCAAACCAAAACACTTTTGTGCAAACATTTGACTTTGTTTTCAACATTAGAAACTTAAGCCTTATGCTTTTGATTTTCAAACTTTCTTTTCATAATACTCATTTTGAATTGAATCTTTAAGTCAACTTTGACCACTTTTGTATATACTTCTAATTGGTAAATATAACCCATTCAAATGTGCTTTTTGTGGTTTCAATGATCACTTCTTAATCAAATTTTTCATAACCTTTAGCTATTAGGTTTGAGTTATCTTTGTGGTAGATGTAATACTCACCTATGTCCTTAGTGATGGACAATAAGTCTTCCATGCTTATTATAGGGTTAACCCCTCACTAGCATGTTGAAGTTATCCTCACATGGTGGACTTGTGGTTTTTCAGGTTGAGTTTTCTCCCTTTGATAACAAAAGACCTTAAGGCTTTTGGACCAATCAATCAACTTATTGTTTTGAAATTTTTGACCCGAACTACGAGGTTTTGATCCTATCTTTCTTAAGATGGTACGTAGGCAATGGGTTCATCCATCCAAACAAAAAAATGTAAATAACTTGTATATTCTCTTCTCATCTCTTCAATCATGTTTGCACAATAAATTTTCACAAAACAATAACCTTTGCAACAAGCGTGAAAAGGGCTCCCTAGGAGTACCTAGGATGTTTTGGGTGCCTAACACCTTCCCATTGCATAACCAACCCCCTTACCCAGATCTCTGTTCTTTTACTAGTTTTGTTTGTAAAACTTTTTAGGTTTGTGTTCGCTTTCTAACCATTCCTTTGGATAAATAGAAGTGCGGTGGCGACTCGACTTTGTATGCTTTACCTTGGATTTAGTCAATATTTCCAATGGTAACGAATACATCGCTACACCGGCAAGTAAGTTGCCGTAGGTAGAAAACAGTCTAATGGATCCATGACTCTAGGAACCTTTGTAACCCAAGGTCGTACCCGGTGAGAACCTATTCTTGGAAAGTAATCAGATTCATCAGTACCTCAGACTTTTGAACCCGTGTATTGAGGAAAAAAATATGCATGTCTTGCATTGCATTCATTCATATTCCATTGCATCTACATCCCATCATAATGCATGTCATTTTCTAGACAAAATACAAAAAAACTCATCCATCCTTTGTCCATGATCAGCAAAGTGATTCCTGACACGCGTTTAGAACAAAGAACCATGTCTCAAGAGATGATAGACGAGCTAAGGAAAAGTCAAGAAGCATTGAAGGAGGAACTCAATCTTTTGAAGAGCCAAATGGGATGGGTTGTGGAAACCCTACAAGTCTTATTGAGAAAAGAGGGTCATCCCATACCTATTGCGGTAACGGCGGGAGTTACTACTCCACATCTATCAGGTGTCACCCCAAGTCAAGGGAAATTATATGTGACAACTCCTCATCTACCGGCATATGACCCTCCCTTAGGATGTCATCATCAACATCATCTGGCTGTTCCTCCTCAAAATCATCGAAGTCAGATTCGGAACAAAAATCAGAATCAGAACAAGGGGAACAAAAATCACAACGACCCGATTCCGGTGCCATATAGCAAGCTCTACCCACAGCTGATCCAGAATGCTTTGGTGACCCCTCGAGCTCTCACACCTACGTCACCATACCTGCCATGGTACAATCTAAATGCAACATGTGAATTCCATAAATGGACAGTGGGGCATGACCTAGATTCTTGCTTAGCGCTGAAAGCCTTGGTACGAGAACTGATTAACAAAAAGAGCTTAGTCTTTGAAGAAGATCACCCGAAGGTCAAATGCGGATACCATACTGGAACAATGGGGCACTCCATCGAGGAATGCAAGAGTTTTAAGCTCAATCTGCAAAGATTAATTGACATAAGGTTACCAACACTCAAGAAGGAAGGCTCGGGTACATATATCTTGATTTCTGGGTCAGGTAATAAGAAAGGGAAAGGACCCCTGAAACCCCTCAAGGTTTTGTACCACAAGGAAGAGGTCTGGGATGTGGCTAATGAGATATCATTGTTTCCTGGTAAGAGCATTGAGATATCGCCTTGGATTTCCAATGTCACGACCCATACCAATGAAAGAAAAGGACAAGTGAGTAGTGGATCCAAGAGGGCTGCGTTCAACGATGAGATTGAAGGAAAAGAATTTGAAGATCATCGTGCCAATGTCAAAAAGCTTGTTGATCCCAACCTTCAAATGGCTAATAATGAGCAGTTAGCAATGCCCAAAGTGTCATACCAGCAAACAAATCCTTTTGGTCTTCCTTACAAACAATCCTGGTTCACTCCTCATCCAAATCAACAAGCCCAAGGTCCGAGATATCGATATCATCGTCAAAATCAGCTTAGGCCCCAAACTAACTTGGAAAGAAGAAATCCTCCTCATCATCCAATCGTCATGACATATAGCCAACTTCTACAACCTCTAATTCAAAACTCGTTGGTGGTTCCCAAGTCTCTTAAGCCGGTTCCACAACCTTACCCACCCAGGTATGACCCAAATGTGCAATGTGGATATCATGCCGGATCAGAAGGGCATTCAACCGAAGACTGCAACGCTTTCAAAGCCAAAGTACAACAGTTGATTGACAACGGGTACATAGCCTTCCAAGAAGGAAGCTTGGTGGTAAACGTTAACCCATCGACTGGATAAGTGCGAAGATCTCAAGGGGTGTCCCCATAAGTTAATGGATCAAGTTTGAAGAAGTCATTCCCTAAAGCTGGCAATCATTTGGTTGTTTTAGCATTTCTTTTGTAGTTTCCTCGCATGTTAATTGTTAATTGCTTTTAAGCATTGTTGTTTTCTTTGAATTGGTAAGATTAATGAAACGTTTATGCATCTTTTGAATTAATCCATTCGTATTCACTCATTTTTCATTCATGTTAAAAACAAAAATACTCCTCTCATTCACTTTTGTTTATCAAACCGTTGTGTTAACAAAGATTGGAAGGAGGATGATAAAAACGAAACACCTGAAATTGTTGTGGTATGCTTTTGAGTAAAACCTTGTCGATGATGTAAGGCATTATTTCAAGTCCCCAAACACTGAAGAGATAAGGAGTTAATCCCTAGTTAACCACTTTGAGCCTAGAAGTTGGTGTTTATTTCGGATCTAAAACCCTTAATCTTAACCTGGGGCAGGGTAGTTGTGTTCAGATAGTTTGACCGTGCATTCGATCTTTCAAAAAAAAATCGTCCATATGTACATCATCCAATTAGGTTCAACCACACGTTATCCTTCGCGCACATGTTGAAGTGTCGAAGGAGTTGAGAAAATCTAAAATTACTGTTGGTTGATCCTCATCCACCAATAATGTGGCAGTCAACACGTTTAAAAAAAGCAGAAAAAAGTCCGCTAAGTCAAATACCACAAAATGACTTAGGCAAAAGTTAGGGCATCCTGGTGGACCGAAAGCTTTAAAGAAGCGGTCCAGTAAAAATTAGGGATAAACAAAATAAATCAAAAGAGGTAATTAAATCCTCAACAAAAACAAAATAAGGTGACTGCCATTTCAAGAAAATCTCATCTTGAATCCTCATTTTCACTTTCGCACCTTCGAAGTCGAATGCGTTTATTGAATTAACTGAACATAGGAACTGGAGATCATCAAGAAGAAGGGGTGGGTAAAAATAAATTTTGAGCCTTATATCCTTTTGTTTCAAAAAACCGTGAACCAGACCACATTACAATCCTTAAAAGACCTAATTGAGGCAGAGTCTATTTTGAAAGCATATAACAGCAAGGTTGCATTAACCTGACTCCAAACGATCTTTGTTAATCATTTGATCACATCATCTTGCATACTGTGAGTGACTAGATCATCATTGTGTTCTTATCATTGACCCGCTCACTATATTTCACCCATTCATATCAATAAATTTTGATTTCAAATTTTTGCATAAGCACTGCATTAAAATTACCATTTTTTGAATGAACAATCTTATTTGAAAGTCAACACTTAGCATCAAGGAAATTCCAACAATATACAGTTGAAAAACTTGATAAAGTGAAAGAAGTCTTGTCAGGGGAAAATCACTTTGAGTATCGGTCAATCGAAGCCAATCACCCTAAGGGTCATCTAGCCAAGAGTAATTTGCTTCAAGACTCAGACAGGGGCAAGCCACCTCAGAAGCTCATTGAGTCCAACAAGCCAAGGACAGTCAATCAAAAGTCCATCGTTTCAAGATTTGGTTAATCAGGGGTAAACCACTGCAAGTCTCGAACACTTGACGCAAGCCATCGCGAGATCGTCTCACGTCAAGCTGTTTCAAAGTCACTTTCAAGGTGAACATTTTCCAAAGACCCAACTGACCGGGGAAAATGAGCCACAGAGGGGCAAAACCTGTTTCTTCATGCTTTCGAACTGCTTAAACAAATTTTTCCATACATCAACAACTATTGAGTTTAAGACGAGTGCCCGAAAATTATGCTAGCACAATTCATTAATCCTCCAAAAGGATCCAATTGGCTACGTTGTGGCTGTCAAGATGGGTATAATTATCCTTTGACAACATCTATCACAAAATATTTGGTTGAGTTCTCGGTGTTGAGGAATCATGACTTCCATAAAAGCCTTTACAAATTCCCAGTCCACTCAAGTGTCAACATTTTCATATCATGATCATTCATATATCATGCATAAAAACAAATTCAAATCATGCATAGCCAAAATGTACATCACGCTCATTTTGCATTGATCCAGGTCTTGTTATTGATCCTATATCCTTTGACCTCTAATTCCAGTTTGTCTTTGGTTCCCTTAAACCATCACCCAATTTTCGCAATCATTTTCAAGTCCAAATCAGTTGGCACATATCAAAAAAAAATTGTCCATGCGGTTCATTTCCTTTTTGGATTATCCGATGAATTTCCGGATTACTCATTTGTTTATTGATGTATTTCCATAACTTGTCTGATGTATTTCCAGATGTTTCCCCACCTATTTGATGTATTCTCGAATATGTCTGTCTTATATTCTGATGTATTTCTAGAATTTTATCTGATGTATTCTCGGATGTGTCTGTATTCTGATGTATTTCCAGAATTTCCTCAATGTATTACCAGATGTGTCTGTATTCTGATGTATTTCCAGAATTTCCTCGATGTATTACCGGATGTGTCTGTATTCTGCTGTATTTCCGGAATACCACTTGTAATTCTGATGCATTTCTAGAATTTGTTTCTTTTACTCTCCGATGAATTCTCGGACATGTCATTTTTGTTCTGACGCACTTCTAAAACCCCTATGTCACTCTGTAAGACCCCAATTTTGTCCCTAAGATCCCTCATGGCATCATATCATACCATATCATTGCCTCAAGGATCTTTGTGCACCTTTGCTTCCCTCCTAGTGGGTGGGTTATCTTGTGAGTGTGGTTCTTGATCACCAAGCATGTGTGCATTTGTATACCCTTGCTTTTCATCTGTCTATCAACCAAAAGTACAAAAATGTTGTCATCTAACCATGTTACTTGCAGATGAAGCAAATTAGGTCAAATCAGCCAAGGTTAGTCATTGAGATAGATGGTGGCCATTCTTGAAGAATTTGGGCACCATGATCATTCATCAAGAGTTCATATGAGTTGTGACATCATTTTGAATCAAGATATCAAGTGGTAGGGGCTTGGAATTCATCAGAACATGGTTCAGTCAGCCAAAACCCTAGCAAAGTCAACAAAAGTCAACTATGGTCGACTGTGCATTTAATCAGTGATTTGATGGTGGGAATTGGTTTGAGAGGTCTCATTCATGTCCATATAAGCCTCATATAACATGTCAAACATCCACAGTGAAGAATTTGAAGTCAAACAAGAAATTTCCAAAAATAGAAAGTTGACCTGTAATTGGAATTTGCCAAAAATGGAAAGTCTTGCTCCTCAACTTTACATCATCATACAAGCTTCAAATGAATTTTTGTCCAACATGAAAGTTGAAGATTTTGTTCTCCCATTTCCAAAAAGTCCAAGAACACTCATTTATCATGTGTGGTTGACAAGTTACGATCAAATCATTCTCAAATATTTTGAACTTCAAAGTGGCATATCTTCCAAACCATTTGGCCAAATTGAGTGAGGTTTTTTCTACAAGTCATATTTGATGTTCTCTATACAAATCTTTCACCACAATTCACCAAAAATTCACCAATCAAAATGGCCTTTTTCAAGTGGCATGAATTAAAAATGAGTGAGGTGAAAAAATGACCTTTCAAATTAGCCATTTCCAACAATTTCTACTAATTGAAAGTGTTCAGAAATTGAGTTTGGAGTTTGTCTAAGGCCCATTTCGCAGCTGTAGCACATGCCCTTGTCATTTAAGTGGAATTTCACAAATTAACCAAAAACACTTCATTTTGAGCTAATCCAATTACCACTCAATTAACCAAAACTTAGCAGCTTAAACACAGTATATATTTGCACATTTTCTGCTGAAAAGCCCTAGCCACTTTTTACTAAACAGGTCAAAAACTCTCTTGCTCTCAAAAACATTCATTTTTCTCCATCTTGAATTTTTGCTGAAAACTCCAAAAGAGCTCGAACTTGTGTTGGTTGCTTCATCATTCACCATCACTTTGGAAGCATTTGTGAGCATCAAACCACAACTGTAGCACCATTATACAGCACTGTTTCATCAACCTTCTTCCATGGCAGATCTTGAGTGGAGCTATTTCAAAGGTTGCTGAGCTAAAACTCCTTGACCATTCATCATCTAAAGCAACATTGTTCATCTGTTTCAGCCTTGTACAACCAAACAACCAGCAAATCATCAATGTGCTCCAAATTTGGTAAGTTTTCGAATCACACCATTTTCAAAATTATGATATGCTTTAGAAAGGTCTTTCCATGCTGATTTTGTTGAACTTTAAATCGTGGCATTTGGTTGTGTATTTTGAAAGTTACGTTGACATGAAGTTTCACATGTGAATATGTTTTCGCTTGGTTCATCCATGTTAGCATGAGTTAGCAAAAATTAGTGTTGGATTATTGATTAGCATGTTGAGTTGATTTGAATGTGGTGTTTGTTTCGAATTTCTGGAAAAAAATTTCTTCAAGATGATGAATGTTGTTACTGTAGCGAAGAACCCTAATGCTAAACCCAGGAACGCGTTTGCCTGTTTGGTTTTTTTGTGTTTTGCATGAGAACACTGTTTCATTGGCCATGAGCGAATCAGAACTTGCCACCTCCTTAAGTGAAACGGTGCGTTTCACTTAAGGGAACCCATAATTACCAATTTGCCACCGGTCGTTTATTAATTCAATTAAATCATTTTATCTTTTAATTTTTATTTCATTTTGTGACACCATCTTACAAAAATCATAGAGCACTCATTATTTATCCAATTTTCATGGGATTTTTTGCAAAATACTCCTCTTGATCTCTAGTATTTTATCATGATTTTTCCAGATTTTTTGCATGTTTGGATTTTAAAATGTGCTAGGGTTTGTCATATGTGTCCATTTTATGTATGTCTCACCAAATTGATTGTGAAATGATGATACATTATCCAATGCCTCTCAAATTTTTTGTGCTCAAACTAGACACATTCATGGTGATTTTGGTGTAGAGTTTGTGAATTTATCATTGCTGGTTGTGGTGTTATGATTTTTTGAATAGGGGTGTGACAATTTGTGTCACACCATTGAAGTCCAACTTCATGATTTTATTTAACATGCTTATTGAACTCAAATTGGTTGGAATTTTTGCATGAATGTACTTGTGGATGTCTAGTTTACATGTGAATTTTTCTGGAATTATTGATGGCATTTCCTATTTGATTTGGAATTTCTCCCCTGTTTGGTCATTTGTTGGCTTTTTGTGACACATGTTCTCATATGATTTGTGAAATTCTCATGCATTATTGGATGGACTTGAAATTTGACATGTGATTTGTAGACATATTAATCTTTGTCATGGTTTTAGTCCCATTCATTTCTCATATGTTGCCACTGATTTATGATTTATTGAAGTTGGTGTATGTTTGGTTGACTTCTTTGAGCATGCTTGAACTTGCCTTGCCTTTCTGATTTTCATTGACTTACTTCCCTTGATCCAAATGAGCTGAAATTTGATATGCTTATCATGTTATGGATGATGTTTGATCATGAATTATTTGATAATTTATTGAAATGTTTGAGATTGGTTTTGAGCTAAATCATTCTGTTGACTTCTTTGAGCTTCTATATGCCATGCTTTGACCTAATTTGCTTATGAAATGATAATGATGAATGATATGAACATGAAACCACTTGGGTTTGCTTCTTGATTGTTTGAACTTGATTTTGGACACTTGTCACTTGCTGTTTTGATTTTCTTATCTCCTTTTGACCCTAGGCTTGTCCTAGTGGTCATGTTGCTCATGTTTAAGTTTGTTGTTTCAGGTTAAGCAACAAATGTTTCAAAGAGATCATTACAAATTGAATGAGCTTGATTGATTATCATGAACTAACTTGTTTGTTTTGTAGGTTGCTTGGCTCACATGCTTTGAGCTTTGTGCATTGCACATTTAACTGATTGTGTTGACTATTGATCTCTATCTCATTTTGATTTAACTTTGAGTTGTATACTGATGTTGTTTGACTGGTTTCAGGTACCTTTAGTTGCTTAGTTCTTTAAGAACTTGCTTTGCCTTGCTTAATAGCAATTTGCATTGAGGTATAATTTCTTATCTTCATGTAGTCTGGAAGACCTGGCCTGTTACTTGGCCAGGCAACTGTCTGAAGTCCTCCTTAAGAGGCAATGCTTGTGTGTGTTTACTTTTGTCCCAAGCAGGAAAAGTCCTTTGAATAAGGCAATTGGTAGAACCCAAGAGATATGTAACCTATCTCCTACTATTCTGTGTGTCACTCACCTTGCTCACACCACATGTGTTGATGCATAGTGAGTAAAAACCCAAGATCTATCGAGTCAATAATCTGTGGAGAGAGTTCCTACTTTCTGAACTCCCACACCTTCTGATATTCAAATGCTCTCCCTGGCCAGGGATAAGAGCAATGAGGCACACCCCTCATATCTTTTCATCTGCTTCACCTTAGCCCCTCAATGGCAAGGTTAAGAGCACCATTAACCCTATTCCAGTTGGCTTCAATGCCTAACCCTTTGTGTGAGCCTGATTGTTTGGTTATAGTGTGTGCTGAATGACTTTAATTTATTGAGTGCTTACCTCATATACACATGTCTGCTTGCATGCTTTGTGCATTTATCATCATCAATTACTCATTAGTGCATGATCATTTCATTTGTCTCTGTGACATATCTTTGTTGTTTGCCCATTGAGGACGATTGTAAGACCATCCATTGGCCATTGTTCCTATGATATGGAAGTGAGTATAAGACCATCTCATTGGCCACTCATCTTCTCTTTGCTTGATGCATTTGCATTTGTTGTATGTGAGGATGCAATTGTAAGTCCCTGCAAGTTGGCCTTTGCTTTCCTATGATCATATGTTGGATATTGGTATAAGCCCAGACAGATTGGCATCCGGTATCCAAGTTTCGTTTGTTTTAGGAGATTGGAATAAGTCCATCTATTGGCTTCCGACATCCTTGTTTCTTTGTTTAGGAGATTGGTGTAAATCCATCTATTGGTATCCGGTATCCGCTTTTGTTTGTGAGATTGGAGTAAGGCCATTGAGTGGCATCCGGTATCATTTGTTTGCTTATTTTGCTATTGCTCATTGCCTATTCCAAAGGACGCACTTGAGTCATCTTCTATATGATTTCAAGGGGTGAACCTTCTAGGAAGTTTTACACTCCAATTTCATCCATTCATCCCATTTTGTCCTAGACCTTTTCACACATTACTTTCAAAACTTGAGATAGATATTGTGCAAACATCTTCATGCTTTCAAATTAAAAACCTGGACCCCAAGTCCTTGACTTTTTCAAACTCCATTTCATAATACTTCTTTTGAATCAATCTTAATCATATTTTGACCCTACTTTCACAATCACAATCAATTAACTTCACCCATTCAATTGTTTTGTGGCTTTGTCCATTCTTGCTAAGTTTTCACACATTAGCCATAGGTTTCAATTATCATTGTGGTTGATGTAAATCTTACCCTATCCTTAGTGAGTCGACTATAAGACTTCCGTACTGAAAATAGGGTTAACCCCTCTAGTACGTCGAAGCTATCCTCGCATGGTGGATGTTGGTCTTGGTCGAGTTTTCTCCCATTGATAATGAAGAGCCTCAGTGCTATTGTTTAAAATTGAACTCACTAACTTTTGGAAATCTTTTAGCCGAACTACGGCGTTTTGATCCTTACCTTTGATGGAAGGTACGTAGGCAACGGGTTCATCCGTTCGAACACAAAAATAATAAAAATTGTATATTCTTTTCTCATCATCCCAATCATGTTTGCACAATACTTATGTCATAACAAATAACAATTTTATACAACAAGTGTGAAAAGGGCTCCCTAGGAGTACCTAGGATGTAGTGGGTGCCTAACACCTTCCCATTGCGTAATTTACCCCTTACCCAGACTCTCTGATCTTTTCATTAGTTTTCTACGCGTAAAACTTCTTAGGCTTTTGTTCGCTTTTTAGCCAGTCCTTTGGATAAATAAAAGTGCGGTGGCGACTCGAATTCATTGTATGCTTCGCTTATGGTTTAATCAATAAATCATATAGCGACGAATACACCGCTACAGAAAAGTGGCGACTCTGCTGGGGAAATAAGTCCTTGGTGGTATTGCCTACTTTTCACCCTTGTTGTGTGATATATTATTATTTGTTATATGACATATTTTTATACCATTTGGGATGACTGTATTGATTGTAATGTTTGAATTGCTTGATATACAATTGCTGTTTGCTTTGGTGATCTGTGAGATGAGTTCTATACCCGAACTCGAGTGCACTCTAGGATAGGAGAATGGCATAGTCTTGTTGACTGGTGTGGAGTATTCCTTAACCAGTTGACTTGCGAGTCCATTCACTTGGTGGAGGTCATGTTGGATTAATAATGTCACACAAGTTATTTGTGGTTAGGCATTATTCTTTCAATCATGTGCCGCAGAAGCCAAGGACCGTAGTTTACCAAACCCATCTTGGCCTATTTTTAGGAACGTAGTGCGGAGGTCGTTCAGATGTAAGTTCTGATGCGATTGTTACGCGATACTACACTCATAAGAGTTTCTCTTGAGAATATTTTTGGAATACGAGTATTCGTTCCTCCGATAATATTCGAAAGATGGAACGATGATTATGGGAACCTCTGGTAGAACATGTCTGGCAGGTTTAAACCCTAGTACACTCCCTTTGGGTGGTTCTTAACCGAGACTCCATGCTCGTGACTCTCAACAAACCCGTGATTCGTGGTTGAGTCGTTCAGACAACCTTAATATCAATGGAACCTGGGCGTTGATCAGGTATAAAACCTAAATCCCCCAAAACGGATGGTTGATATTAAGGATGTTCGAGCCGGTTCATGTACCGTTAATATCAATGGAACTTGGGTGTCGATAAGGTGAAAACCTAAATCCACCAAAATGGATGATTGATATTAGGGATACAATGAGCTTTCCCATGACCTTTGTTTGGTGTGACTTGCTTGATCCTTGAGTGTGATTGTTGCATTCATGCATTCATGCATTCATCTGCACTTCATGTCATCAGAAAAAAGAAAATTTTCAAGGAACTTAAAAGGGTTTATTTGCAAAATTTTCAGACATGGAAAGACCAAAAAGGCATACGAAGAAGTACAACTTTAAACAGCCCGATGTAAAAGAGTTAAGGAATCTGACATCTTATGTATTAGATCCCTTGGGTTTCAAAGCTCGCTATGGGAAGCTCATGCCTCTGCTCACTACTCAGGTTGATGAAGGGCTGATGAGTACTCTGGCTCAGTTTTATGATCCGCTGTATCATTGCTTCTCATTTCCGGACTTCCAGTTGCTGCCAACCTTGGAAGAGTATTCTCATCTCATTGGGATTCCGATTCTGGATCAAGTGCCGTTCAGTGGCCTAGAGAGTATTCCGACTGCTCGAGAGATTGCCAGCTTGTTGCACATAGATGAAGATTTGATTAGGGCTAATCTGACTACCAAAGGCGGAATTCAGGGTTTTCCTTCCGAGTTCCTCATTGCTCAAGCTACCTTCTATGGGAAGGCCATGAGTGAGGATGCCTTTGAGGCTTTGTTTGTGCTGCTCATCTATGGATTGGTGTTGTTTCCCAACTTCGACAAGTTCGTGGACATGAACGCCATTAGGATTTTCTCAGTTCTTAATCCCGTTCCGACTTTGTTGAGCGATGCCTATGTCTCTTTGCATTTGAGGAACGCAAAGGGTGGAGGAGTTATTGTCTGCTGTCTACCCCTGCTGTACAAGTGGTTTATTTCGCACTTGCCGCAGACAGTTGCTTTCAAGGAGAACAAGGGATGTCTACGGTGGTGTCAGAGACTTATGTCTCTCACCAATGATGATATCACTTGGTATGATCACGTGTATGATACCGTCCAGATCATTGATTATTGTGGTGAATTCCCTAATGTGCCTCTTCTTGGCACATGTGGTAGGATCAGCTACAATCCTATTCTCGCACGACGTCAGCTTGGGTTCCCCCTGAAAGATAAACCTCATAACATTCTGTTAGAAGGTGTGTTCTTCCAGGAGGGTAAAGATCCCCAAGGCCTGAAGGCCAGATTTGTCCGTGCTTGGCGCAGTATTCACAAGAAGAGTAAGAATGAGTTGGGTCCAAAGAACTGCATTGCTTTGGAGCCATACACCTCTTGGGTCAGACAGAGAGCTGCCGTGTACTTGATGCCATATGATCATCCGAGACCTACACCGTTGGATGTGGCTGGGCCTTCAACCCTCCCTACCCAACGTGTAGAGGAGTTGAGAGAAGAAGACCTTTCACGTGCTTGGATCCGTGAAAGAGAAGAATTGCTTCAGCAGCTTAAGGAGAAGGACGCTATGATTGAGTTCCTCGAGCATCGAGTGATCGACGATCCGAACGACACTTGGACCTCTCTGCTTCCTCAGTCTTCCAAATTCTGGAAAAGGAGGTATGATCGACTTGCAAAGGAGAAAGCAGATATGGAAGCGGCCTATGAGAGAGAGATCAAGAAGCTGTGTACTTCTCGTCTTCCAGCATCCCGAGCTTCTAGGGATCCATAGGATGTTTATTTCCCTTTTCTCTTTGTAATAATCAAAAATGCTGTACTTCTTTGTCTCGATATATTGAATGAAATATTTTCCATGAGAAATTAAAATGCTTTAACTATTCAAAATATTGCAAATAATACCCTAAGGGTTCCTTGAAAATAAACAAAGCATCTGCACAAGCATTTCATGCATCATTTTTGCATAAGCAGGTACCCTTTGTTTCTGGTCTTCTTGTCCTAACTGTGTTCTTCATTTATTTTGAAGACAAGCTGACTCACCGGTATTATACGCGAGTCAATTCTGCGAGAGTCATGGAGCAACTAGAACAAGAGAACAGAGAATTGAAAGAAGAGGTCGCCAGACTTGGCGCTTTGATGGAGCAACTCCTCGCTGCTCAAAATCAACTTTCTCCACCTCCTGCAACTCCTGCCTAGAGGACGGTTATTTCAGAGGTCTCCACTTCGACTGTGCCAGTCAGTGCTCCGGTGCCCAATGCTATGCCAGCCGGGTTCCTTTGGGGGATGCCTCCAGGTTTTATGCCTGATCGGCCTGCGCCAACTTTTGCTCATATGCCGGCATCTAGCCCGGTCCCTGTTCCCGCTCCTCCTGTCGTGCATACCATGCCAAGGGTAGACGACACCATCTATCACTCCGAGCCATCTGAGGGCCCGGACGTTTATGAAAAGATGGACGCCATGAACGACCAATTCCTTGAGCTGAGAAAGGAATTGAAGACTCTTCGAGGCAAAGATTTATTCGGCAAGTCTGCTGCCGAGTTGTGCCTTGTTCCCGGTGTGAAGATACCGATTAAATTCAAAGTGCCTGACTTTGAAAAGTACAAAGGGAACACCTGTCCACTCGCTCACCTGGTCATGTATGCCAGGAAGATGTCTACCCAGACTGATAATGATCAACTTCTGATTCATTATTTCCAAGATAGTCTGTCTGGTGCCGCGCTCAGATGGTACATGAGTTTGGACAGTGCCAACATCAGATCCTTCAATGACCTTGGCGAAGCTTTCGTCAAGCAATATAAGTACAACGTCGATATGGCGCCTGACCGAGATCAACTCAGGTCCATGTCGCAGAAGGACAAGGAAACGTTCAAGGAGTACGCCCAGAGATGGAGAGAGCTGGCAGCTCAAATTACTCCACCGCTTGAGGAGAAGGAAATGACCAAGATCTTTTTGAAGACTCTTGGCTCATTCTATTATGAGCGGATGGTAGCAAGCGCTCCCTCCGATTTCACCGAGATGGTGAACATGGGGATGCGTCTCGAAGAAGGTGTCCGTGAAGGACGATTGGCGAAGGATGAGAGCTCTTCCTCTAAACGATATGGAGTGTTTAAGAGGAAGGAAGGGGAAGCACATGCTGTGCAATCCCAGCCCAAGCATAGAAGACCCTCTGTTCAGAGGAAGCCTGCACGTCATGCCGGTCATCAGCACCAGGTGGCTCATATAGCACCTGTCTTCAAAGACAATGCTCAGCAACATCAACAATATCATCATCAGCAACAGTATCAGCAACCTCAGTACCATCAACAACAGTCTCGTCCACAGCAACAGGCTTACCAGCCTCGTGGTAGTACAAGTAATCAAGCGAATGTGAGTTATGATAGGAAGAAGATCAGTTTTGATCTGATTCCCATGTCTTACGCATAGTTATATCCCTCTCTAATAGAGCGGAAGCTGATTACTCCAAGAGATCCTCCGGCTATACCGATCAACCCTCAATGGTGCTATAAGCCTGACTTGCACTGTGTCTATCATTCTGGCGCTCCGGGCCACGATATAGAGAATTGTTTTCAGCTGAAGACCAAGGTTCAGGACCTTGTGAGATGCGGTATTCTGAGTTTTGAAGATTCAGGTCCAAATGTCACCAAGAACCCATTGCCTGCGCATGGGAAATCAGTCAATATGATTCAGGAATGCCTTGGGAAGTACAAGGTCAGATTTGTAAGCCACATTAGGCAGTCGTTGGTTGAATTACATCGTTTGCTGTGTCAGTACAGCTACTTGGAGCATAACCACGACAAGTGCCGCGTCTATTCGGTTAACCGCTTGGGTTGCGACCAAGTACGCAGAGAGCTTCAAAAGCTATTGAATGAGGGTACCATTGAGATTCTGCAGAATCGCAGTGTTGATGAAGACGAGCCTGAAGTGAATGTTATATCTCCAGTGTTCAAATTACCCGAGCCTGTTGTTATTCGCTACAATAGCAACAAGCCGAAGGCTTCCCCTTCTTTGGTCATTAAACCTGCCGGCCCTGTGCCCTATTCATCTGATAAGGCCGTTCCATTCAGATACAATCCTGTCGCTGTGCAAGATGGGGTAGAAGTGCCTTTGCCTTCAACTTCCGTGACCAACGTCGCTGACGTAAGTGGCTTGACCCGAAGTGGTCGTGTGTTTTCTGCGCCTCCTAAGGCTGTTGCTTCTGATACGGTTGAGCGTTCGGTTGGGACCGCTGTTAATAGTCAGAATCAGGCACGTGATGTTGCCAAACCATCCTCCTCTGTACAACAAACTCCTGTTTCTTCAGTTGGCCCGAGTGGCATTGTAGATGAAGAATCTGATGAGATGCTGAAGCTCATCAGAAAGAGTGAGTACAACGTTGTAGACCAGCTTCTACAAACGCCATCTAAGATTTCCATTTTATCTCTGCTGCTGAATTCAGAACCCCATAGGGAGGCTCTGCAGAAAGTCTTGGATTTGGCGTATGTTGATCACGATGTCACCATTGAGCAGTTTGATAGTATTGTTGCAAACATTACCGCTTGCAACACTTTGAGCTTTTGTGACGCTGATCTCCCTGAGGAGGGAAGAGACCACAACATGGCTTTACATATCTCCATGAATTGCAAATCTGATGCAATGTCCAATGTGCTGGTGGACACTGGATCTTCTTTAAATGTATTGCCAAAGACCACACTCTCCAGATTGTCATATCAAGGTCCTCCCATGAGGCAGAGTGGGGTTGTTGTGAAAGCATTTGATGGGTCGCGTAAGACCGTGATTGGGGAAGTTGATCTTCCAATCAAAATTGGACCAAGTGATTTCCAGGTTACCTTCCAGGTAATGGATATCCACCCATCTTATAGCTGTCTCTTAGGCAGACCATGGATTCACGAGGCTGGCGCCGTGGCATCCACCCTACACCAGAAGCTGAAATTTATGAAAAACAAGAAACTGGTTGTAGTAGGGGGAGAAAAGGCTCTCCTGGTTAGCCATCTGTCTTCTTTCTCGTACATTGACGCTGAAGATGAAGTTGGAACTCCATTCCAAGCTTTATCTATTGATGAACCAATCGAGAAGAAGTCTCCTTCATTCACTTCCTACCGAGATGCGAAGCTGGCCATTGAATGTGGTGCAGTTGCTGGATTAGGGAAAGTGATTGAACTTGAAGACAATAGATCCCGGGCTGGCATTGGCTACTGTTCTGGGGCACATAATGAGCAAGGTTTGTTCACAAGTGGAGGATTCATCCATGATGATCAACCTGAAGAGGAAGCTGCTGCTATCTTAGAAGAGGATGCAGAGGACGTGAACAACTTCGTTATTCCTGGTGGTGTCTGCCACAATTGGGTCGCTGTAGATGTTCCTACAGTCATCCATAGATCAGAGTAATTGTTCACTTTGTTTAAAACCCTTCTCCCATGCCAAAAGGAGAAGTGATGACATTGTTGGCAAAGCATATATACAATGATGTTTTCATTCAATTAATGCATTGTTAAACATTTGTTTTTCCTTTGTTTTCACTTTTTGCTTTTCTGCATGAAATCAGTGATCACAAAAAACCCATAAAAAACAAGAATAAAAGCAATCTTTTTCATCTGCATAATGGTTTGTTTGTTTAAATTCTAAGTTTTTCATTAACCAAAATCATTATGCAGGTTGATCCTAAAACCCATTGAACATAATGATCCAACGCCATCTCCCAATTTTGAATTCCCTGTATTTGAGGCAGAGGAAGATGACGTTGAGGGGATTCCTGATGAGATTACCCGTCTCCTTGAGCACGAAGAGAAGATCATTCAGCCGCATCTCGAAGACTTGGAAACAGTCAACTTGGGGTCTGAGGATTGTGTTCGCCTGGTGAAGATTGGGGCACTTCTTGAAGGGTCTGTCAAGGAAGATTTGATTAGTTTGCTACGAGAATATTCAGATATCTTTGCTTGGTCCTATGAAGACATGCCGGGTTTAGATACAGATATTGTGCAACATTTCCTGCCTTTGAAGCCTGAGTGCGTGCCTGTGAAGCAGAAGCTCAGAAGAACTCATCCAGATATGGCAGTAAAGATCAAAGAGGAAGTTCAGAAGCAAATTGATGCGGGGTTTCTGGTGACTTCTACATATCCTCAATGGGTGGCCAATATTGTGCCTGTTCCTAAGAAGGACGGAAAAGTCCGTATGTGCGTTGATTATAGAGATTTGAATAAGGCTAGCCCGAAAGACGATTTTCCTTTACCACACATTGATATGTTGGTAGACAATACAGCCAAATTCAAAGTCTTTTCCTTTATGGACGGATTTTCCGGATATAATCAAATCAAGATGGCACCAGAGGATATGGAGAAGACAACATTCATCACACCTTGGGGAACATTCTGTTATCGAGTGATGCCCTTCGGTTTGAAGAACGCCGGAGCCACGTATCAACGAGCTATGACTACCTTGTTTCATGATATGATGCACAAGGAGATAGAGGTCTATGTTGATGATATGATTGCTAAGTCCCGAACGGAAGTTGAGCATATTGAGCATTTGTTGAAGCTTTTTCAGCGTTTGAGGAAGTTCAAACTTCGCCTGAATCCGAACAAATGTACATTTGGAGTCCGTTCTGGCAAATTGTTGGGTTTTGTGGTAAGTGAAAGAGGTATTGAGGTTGATCCTGCAAAGGTCAAAGCAATACAAGAGATGCCTGCACCCAAAACTGAGAAGCAAGTCCGAGGTTTTCTTGGCCGCTTGAACTACATTTCCAGATTTATATCCCACATGACTGCCACATGTGCGCCGATATTCAAGCTCCTCCGGAAAGACCAGTCTCATGATTGGACCGAGGATTGCCAGAAAGCTTTCGATGGTATCAAGGAATATCTGTCTGAACCTCCGATTTTGTCTCCGCCTGTGGAAGGAAGACCTCTGATCATGTATCTGACAGTTCTTAAAGACTCGATGGGTTGTGTACTCGGTCAACAAGATGAATCAGGGAAGAAGGAGTTTGCTATATATTACCTCAGTAAGAAGTTTACTAATAGTGAGTCTCGGTACTCTACGCTTGAGAAGACGTGTTGTGCTTTAGCTTGGGCTGCTAAGCGTTTGCGCCAGTACATGATAAATCATACAACTTGGTTGATATCCAGAATGGATCCAATTAAGTATATCTTCGAGAAGCCTGCTTTAACTGGGAGGATTGCCCGTTGGCAGATGTTGTTGTCTGAGTATGATATTGAGTATCGAGCTCAAAAAGCTATCAAAGGTGGTATCTTGGCTGACCATTTAGCGCACCAGCCGATCGAAGATCATCAGTCTGCTCAGTATGATTTCCCTGATGAAGAAATTTTGTATTTGAAGATGAAAGATTGCGATGAGCCTACACTGGATGAAGGTCCGGAACCTGGTTCCAGATGGACGATGGTGTTTGATGGCGCTGTAAATCAGTACGGAAATGGAATTGGGGCAGTGATCATTACTCCTCAAGGTTCACACATTCCGTTTACAGCAAGGCTAACTTTCAAATGCACGAATAATATGGCGGAGTATGAAGCCTGTATTATGGGACTTGAAGAATGCATTGATTTGAGAATCAAGTATCTTGATGTGTATGGTGATTCGACCCTGGTTGTTAATCAGATCAAGGGTGAATGGGAGACGAATCAACCTGGTCTCATCCCATATAGAGATTATGCAAGGAGAATTTCAACATTCTTCACAGAAGTTGAATTTTATCACATCCCTCGAGAGGATAATCAGATGGCAGATGCGCTTGCTACGCTCGCTTCCATGATTGTGGTCAGATGGTGGAATGATGTCCCCAATATTACTGTGATGCGCTTGGACAGACCAGCTCACAGATTTGCAATCGAAGAAGTGAAAGATGACAAGCCTTGGTATTTTGATATCAAGAATTTCCTCCAGAACCAGGTCTACCCGCCTGGGGCATCTGTGAAAGATAGGAAACTTTTGAGAAGGTTGTCAGGCAGTTTCTACCTCAGTGGTGAAGTGCTGTATAAAAGAAATTTTGATATGGTTTTGCTCAGATGCGTGGATAGACACGAAGCAAACCTATTGATGACTGAGGTCCATGAGGGTTCATTTGGTACTCATTCCAATGGACATGCCATGGCTAAGAAGATGTTGAGAGCAGGCTACTATTGGCTGACAATGGAGTCTGACTGTTGCAAGTATGTGAAGAAATGTCACAAGTGTCAAATTTATGCGGATAAGATTCATATTCCTCCGACACTTCTGAATGTGATTTCCTCACCATGGCCTTTCTCTATGTGGGGAATCGACATGATCGGCATGATTGAGCCGAAAGCGTCCAACGGACACCGGTTTATTCTCGTAGCAATTGATTACTTCACCAAATGGGTTGAAGCCGCTTCGTATGCGAATGTAACCAGGCAGGTAGTTGTGAAGTTTATCAAGAATCAGTTGATTTGCCGTTATGGTGTGCCAGAGAGGATCATTACTGATAATGGATCTAATCTGAATAACAAGATGATGGATGAGTTGTGCGCTGAATTCAAGATTGCACACCATAATTCCTCTCCCTACAGACCTAAGATGAATGGGGCTGTTGAAGTTGCTAATAAAAATATCAAGAGGATTATTCAAAAGATGACTGTTACGTACAAAGATTGGCATGAGATGTTGCCATTTACTTTGCATGGATATCGTACGTCTGTACGCACTTCAACAGGGGCAACCCCTTTCTCTCTTGTTTATGGCATGGAAGTTGTTCTCCCAGTAGAGGTGGAGATCCCATCAATGCGAGTCTTGATGGAAGCCAAGTTGACTGATGCTGAATGGATTCAGAGTCGTTATGACCAACTGAATTTGATTGAAGAGAAGCGGTTAACTGCCATGTGTCATGGTCAGTTATATCAACAAAGAATGAAGAAAGCATTCGATAAGAAGGTCAAGCCTCGTGTGTTCCGAGAAGGTGACCTTGTGCTCAAGAAAGTTTTGTCTTTCGCGCCCGATTCCAGGGGCAAGTGGACTCCAAACTATGAGGGTCCATATGTTGTTAAGAGAGCCTTTTCAGGCGGAGCTTTGATGCTTACAACAATGGATGGGGAGGATTTCACTCGTCCTGTGAATTCAGATGCAGTCAAGAGATACTTTGCCTAAAAAAAAAAGTATATGCAAATGAAAAAAAACATAATGGCTCGCTAAGTTGAAAACCCGAAAGGGCGGCTTAGGCAAAAATGAGCGTCTCGGTGGAAAACCTGCAAGGGTAATCCAGGCAAAAATTAGAGACTTGAAAAAAAAAAGGAATATTTGCATCCCGCTAGATTGAGTACCTCACTCTGGGGCAATCTAGGCAAAAATTAGGGATTTGGCAAGTAAATGCATCCTGACAAGATTTTCTGTTCCACAGCTGTCATTTCGTCAGAGAATTCTCGATTCGTCGTCAAACTGAAGCTTCGAATACATCGAGATTCAAATTGGTAGAGAAAGGATCATTATGTTCAATGTAGCCCTCTTCCAATATATATCACTGATTTCAAATTTGTACAGATCTATGGAGTCTTGCCATTTGCAGGCTACCATTCCATCAAATCAATTTGAGCTTTTTATCCAATTATTTGCACTCTTATTTGTTTCAATTCAACAAATGTTTTGCATGTTTTAAATTGATAAAATGTCATTGTTTTAAACAAATAAAATTTTCAAAAATATTGTTTTAAACGAAGTGAACATTCACAATATTGAAAGGATACTCAAGAATATCTCAGTGCTCTCCCGAGGGTGGCATGATTTCCAACAGGTAAGACATTTGTTCATATTCCTGGTTTGGTTGTATCTTCTTTCTTCAGATCTTTGTTGGGGTTGTTCCTCAAACAGAGTTGTTGTTGGGGTTGTTCCCCAGTATAGTCGCAAGCAGAGTGTTGTTGAAGACTTCGTTTTCTCCAGCAGCAATCTTCCCTAGCATGGATGTTCCCTTGTGAGTTTCAGCGGTTAATTGGTTTGTCATCCTGGCGCCCCGTCACTTTCTCCAGTGGGTCGACATCCCCAGACTTTATTTGTCTCCTCAGCACATTTGCAATCAGAGTTGTTGTCACTCTCCCCAGTGCAGGTGCCAGCAGAGTTGTCTGTTTCTTCAGCACGGTCGTTTTCCTTTTAAAAGACTCGGTAAGTCGGCGGTTTGATACCCGGTACTTTACCTTTTCCCCGACGAAGTCGTCTGTAGAGTTGTCGCCGTCTCTCTATCAGAGTGTTTGTTCTCCTCAGCAGAGCAGGATTTATTTTCTTATTCAGTGGTTGATTGGGTTGACATCCCAGTATTTCAACCATCTTTTCCTCAGCATAGTCTGCAGAACGTTTGTTGTGGCAGTTTCGCCTGTTGAATACTCCTCCAATCCCCAGTATGGTCGGGTGATGGCTCTAGCATTCAGAGAACGGATTGATTTCCTGACTGCTTGTGATCCCCAGTAGAGTGGCTTATATTGCAGAATCTACTTGTTGCGATCAGTTTGCTTTGTGTATTCTCCCCAAGTAGAGCGGCTTGTTGCAGAATCTACTTGTGTGGTACATTCTCCCTCAGTGGGTTGTTCCCCAATGGAGTTATGTGGAGTTTGCTTCTACAGCAGTTCGTGCTTGTGCAATGCACCTTTTGTTGCTCAGTTGACACTGGGATCCCCTGCAGATATCTTGGGTTTTCTCTTGTTCTCCAACAGATTCGTCTTGGTGGCTGTTTTGCCTGTTGTGACTTTCTGTGCCCTGATCGGTTTGTTTGCTGATCCGTCACTCGGAGATTTGGTTTCCTGATATCTTTGATTCTCTGCTTCCTCAGCAGTACCCACAGATCTTTGTTTCTCAGCATATAGATCTCCAGCAGATTGGCTTTCCAGTTGGTTTTCCCCTGGAAGTATAATACCGGGCGTTTGATTCCTGGACCTGTTTGTGTTAGAATTGTCTGTTTTGTCAGCATTCATTAAACATAAAATCATGCATATTCATGCATATTCATAAACATTCAGATATTCATGCTGCATTGTTTGCCATGTATCTTTTGATTGTTGTGTCTCCTGCAACGGGTGATGCAGATCCCTAATAGATCTCCCCTAGCAGATGTCGGGTGTCTAAATCTCTCCATATAGAGTCAGCCCCGTAAGCAGAAAGTGTCTGTTGTCTGTCCTTCTGCAGTTCCCCACTGAGATATATCCTCGTGGATGACGGTTTCTTCCGTTTCCTCCCAACACATATATTGGGACGGATTTTCCTATTTGAGTTACATCCTCATTAGGACATGTCTTGATTCAGTCTGTCTTTTCGGATTATTCCCGAACTGGCTATTTGTCAAAAGTCTTGTGCTTCCCAGTGGGTTGTTCCCCAGCGGAGTAGTTTTGGTTTTCTACCTAACAGTCGGTAGTTGTAAATCCTATTTTCCTGCTCTCCGGCAGTTTGTGGTTTATTATAAGCCCTATTTTGGTTTCCCATGCGGATTTGTGATTTGTTCTATCCCCACGTGGAGTTGTTGGTTTTCTACCCCGTATTCCGTAGATGTAAACCCTAATTTTGTGGTTATCCCCACCAGAGTTTGGCCCTCTGCCTACAAACCAGCAGTCGTAAGTCCTATCTTTGCGGTTTTTCTACCTACGAACCGGTAGTCATAAACCCTGTTTTCTCCACTTGCAGAGTTAATTTTGTTGTTCATCCCAACCGATGACAATCCCCTCTTTGTGGTTATCTTCATTCAATACTTGATGATTGATCTTCCTTTCGCTTGGATAAGTTGCTCAGATAAGCACTTATATCCCTAGCAGGTCTTTTGTGGATAATTGTCGTATGCTAGCAATTTTATCCCCAGCGGGTCCTTTCACCTTTTGTCAGTGATTGTGTTCCCCGGATCATTGATTTTCATCAATGCATTCCCAGCGAGCCTTCTTTCATTTACCCTCTTGTTGGTAATGTCTGTTGCTCCCTTTGATTGTTCATCATTATATACCTAGTTTGGTATCCCGATGCCTTTCTTTTCGGATTTTATCCTATAAACAACCTACAACCCGGTTAAGGATAATCTTCCATGCGAGGTTATTATTCACGTTTTGACGGCTATGAATAATACATCTCATGTACTCTTCAGTCGAAGCCTTTCGTGTTTCCCTAGTCGAGTAAGATTCGCTTTTTCCCTTTGCGGAATCGAATATTTCTTTGTTGTCGGATAATTGCCGGAGGCTTGCAATTTATCCTTTGAGATTGTCTTTCGTTTACCCGTATGCTTGGTATCGATTGTCTCTCTTTTTGGTTAGTCACCTATTATATACTTCGGTATCTCTGGTGTCTCTTCCTTTCGAGTATATTATTCACGGTTTGCCGGTAATGAACAATATGTCTCATGCGCTCTTTGGTTGGAGTCCTTTGTTGATCTTCCCCAGTCGAGTAAGATTCGTATTCCTTGTGGAATCGAATATCCGTCCTATAAACAAGTTTGCTTTCGCTCTCTTCAGGATGATGAGTGTTTTGGAACACAAACCAATTCACGATTTCGGATCTTATCCTATAAACAACATACAACCCGGTTCAGGATAATCTTCCATGTGAGTATTCTATCCACGTTCTGACGGCAATGGATATTATATCTCGTTCACTCTTGGGTCAATCTTTTGATTGTTTTGTTTTGTTTTTTCAAGCCCTAAATGTCCATCCTGTAAGTCGATTTGCTTTTTCAAGCCTTCCTTTCGGATGATGAGTGTTTTGGCATATATACCAATTCACGCTTTGGTCGGTCACCTATTATATACTTCGGTATCCCTGGTGTTCCTTCCTTTCTGCTCCCTATTATGACTTTGGTCCCCTGTGGAGTCAGATTTTCCTGAGTTTATGTACCTTTTTCAGGTCTTTCTCAGATGTTTGGTTGATCGATATCTCTCACCCTTATACCGGTCTTAGATATTCATTCTTCCTGAGTTTGTTACCCTTATACCGGTAACATCTCAATTCTTTGGTGCTTCCTCAGTGGAATTTCCTGTTGCTTCTCCCCAGGAGTCAGCTTGTGTCTCTCCAATGGATTTATTTTCCTTTGGAATTCTTTTCCCCAGTGTGAGTCCTTCACTCCCCAGTGAGGTCTCCAGTCTGATTTATGTTATCTCCTAACCAAAGTCGTGTCTTATTCACGCTATGTCAGTTTTGTTTTTCCCCAACTTGAAGTCGTGTCCTGCTCACGCATTTCTCTTTCTTTTACTACCCCCAACAAGAGTATTGTTAGAGTCTCTGTTCCTGGTGAGTGTATTACTCCGATGGATCGTCTTTTCTTCTGTATGAACCATATTTCCCACAGAGTTTGTGTCTTTTGCATACATACATTTGCATCATGAGGTCTCTTAGGGACCAAAATTTGTCTCATTACTGTTATTTAAGCCCATTCTACCGCGTCGAGATGAAGATTTCTAAACTTCACTTCTCCGGCTAGAATGACCTTAAATAGGGGCATCTGTAAGACCCCAATTTTGTCCCTAAGATCCCTCATGGCATCATATCATACCATATCATTGCCTCAAGGATCTTTGTGCACCTTTGCTTCCCTCCTAGTGGGTGGGTTATCTTGTGAGTGTGGTTCTTGATCACCAAGCATGTGTGCATTTGTATACCTTTGCTTTTCATCTGTCTATCAACCAAAAGTACAAAAATGTTGTCATCTAACCATGTTACTTGCAGATGAAGCAAATTAGGTCAAATCAGCCAAGGTCAGTCATTGAGATAGATGGTGGCCATTCTTGAAGAATTTGGGCACCATGATCATTCATCAAGAGTTCATATGAGTTGTGGCATCATTTTGAATCAAGATATCAAGTGGTAGGGGCTTGGAATTCATCAGAACATGGTTCAGTCAGCCAAAACCCTAGCAAAGTCAACAGAAGTCAACTATGGTCGACTGTGCATTTAATCAGTGATTTGATGGTGGGAATTGGTTTGGGAGGTCTCATTCATGTCCATATAAGCCTCATATAACATGTCAAACATCCACAGTGAAGAATTTGAAGTCAAACAAGAAATTTCCAAAAATAGAAAGTTGACCTGTAATTGGAATTTGCCAAAAATGGAAAGTCTTGCTCCTCAACTTTACATCATCATACAAGCTTCAAATGAATTTTTGTCCAACATGAAAGTTGAAGATTTTGTTCTCCCATTTCCAAAAAGTTCAAGAACACTCATTTATCATGTGTGGTTGGCAAGTTACGATCAAATCATTCTCAAAAATTTTGAACTTCAAAGTGGCATATCTTCCAAACCATTTGGCCAAATTGAGTGAGGTTTTTTCTACAAGTCATATCTTCCAAACCATTTCGCAGCTGTAGCACATGCCCTTGTCATTTAAGTGGAATTTCACAAATTAACCAAAAACACTTCATTTTGAGCTAATCCAATTACCACTCAATTAACCAAAACTTAGCAGCTTAAACACAGTATATATTTGCACATTTTCTGCTGAAAAGCCCTAGCCACTTTTTACTAAACAAATAAAAAACTCTCTTGCTCTCAAAAACATTCATTTTTCTCCATCTTGAATTTTTGCTGAAAACTCCAAAAGAGCTCGAACTTGTGTTGGTTGCTTCATCATTCACCATCACTTTGGAAGCATTTGTGAGCATCAAACCACAACTGTAGCACCATTATACAGCACTGTTTCATCAACCTTCTTCCATGGCAGATCTTGAGTGGAGCTATTTCAAAGGTTGCTGAGCTAAAACTCCTTGACCATTCATCATCTAAAGCAACATTGTTCATCTGTTTCAGCCTTGTACAACCAAACAACCAGCAAATCATCAATGTGCTCCAAATTTGGTAAGTTTTCGAATCACACCATTTTCAAAATTATGATATGCTTTAGAAAGGTCTTTCCATGCTGATTCTGTTGAACTTTAAATCGTGGCATTTGGTTGTGTATTTTGAAAGTTACGTTGACATGAAGTTTCACATGTGAATATGTTTTCGCTTGGTTCATCCATGTTAGCATGAGTTAGCAAAAATTAGTGTTGGATTATTGATTAGCATGTTGAGTTGATTTGAATGTGGTGTTTGTTTCGAATTTCTGGAAAAAAAATTCTTCAAGATGATGAATGTTGTTACTGTAGCGAAGAACCCTAATGCTAAACCCAGGAACGCGTTTGCCTGTTTGGTTTTTTTGTGTTTTGCATGAGAACACTCTTTCATTGGCCATGAGCGAATCAGAACTTGCCACCTCCTTAAGTGAAACGGTGCGTTTCACTTAAGGGAACCCATAATTACCAATTTGCCACCGGTCGTTTATTAATTCAATTAAATCATTTTATCTTTTAATTTTTATTTCATTTTGTGACACCATCTTACAAAAATCATAGAGCACTCATTATTTATCCAATTTTCATGGGATTTTTTGCAAAATACTCCTCTTGATCTCTAGTTTTTTATCATGATTTTTCCAGATTTTTTGCATGTGTGGATTTTAAAATATGCTAGGGTTTGTCATATGTGTCCATTTTATGTATGTCTCACCAAATTGATTGTGAAATGATGATACATTATCCAATGCCTCTCAAATTTTTTGTGCTCAAACTAGACACATTCATGGTGATTTTGGTGTAGAGTTTGTGAATATTTCATTTCTGGTTGTGGTGTTATGATTTTTTGAATAGGGGTGTGACAATTTGTGTCACACCATTGATGTCCAACTTCATGATTTTATTTAACATGCTTATTGAACTCAAATTGGTTTGAATTTTTGCATGAATGTACTTGTGGATGTCTAGTTTACATGTGAATTTTTCTGGAATTATTGATGGCATTTCATATTTGATTTGGAATTTCTCCCCTGTTTGGTCATTTGTTGACTTTTTGTGACACATGTTCTCATATGATTTGTGAAATTCTCATGCATTATTGGATGGACTTGAAATTTGACATGTGATTTGTAGACATATTAAGCTTTGTCATGGTTTTAGTCCCATTCATTTCTCATATGTTGCCACTGATTTATGATTTATTGAAGTTGGTGTATGTTTGGTTGACTTCTTTGAGCATGCTTGAACTTGCCTTGCCTTTCTGATTTTCATTGACTTACTTCCCTTGATCCAAATAAGCTGAAATTTGATATGCTTATCATGTTATGGATGATGTTTGATCATGAATTATTTGATAATTTATTGAAATGTTTGAGATTGGTTTTGAGCTAAATCATTCTGTTGACTTCTTTGAGCTTCTATATGCCATGCTTTGACCTAATTTGCTTATGAAATGATAATGATGAATGATATGAACATGAAACCACTTGGGTTTGCTTCTTGATTGTTTGAACTTGATTTTGGACACTTGTCACTTGCTGTTTTGATTTTCTTATCTCCTTTTGACCCTAGGCTTGTCCTAGTGGTCATGTTGCTCATGTTTAAGTTTGTTGTTTCAGGTTAAGCAACAAATGTTTCAAAGAGATCATTAC
The DNA here is from genome assembly GCF_024323335.1 of Lathyrus oleraceus. Lineage (NCBI taxonomy): Eukaryota > Viridiplantae > Streptophyta > Magnoliopsida > Fabales > Fabaceae > Lathyrus > Lathyrus oleraceus. Next base: position 122,382,933 of record NC_066580.1, read on the forward strand.
AAATTGAATGAGCTTGATTGATTATCATGAACTAACTTGTTTGTTTTGTAGGTTTCTTGGCTCACATGCTTTGAGCTTTGTGCATTGCATATTTAACTGATTGTGTTGACTATTGATCTCTATCTCATTTTGATTTAACTTTGAATTGTATACTGATGTTGTTTGACTGGTTTCAGGTACCTTTAGTTGCTTAGTTCTTTAAGAACTTGCTTTGCTTTGCTTAATAGCAATTTGCATTGAGGTATAATTTCTTATCTTCATGTAGTCTGGAAGACCTGGCCTGTTACTTGGCCAGGCAACTGTCTGAAGTCCTCCTTAAGAGGCAATGCTTGTGTGTGTTTACTTTTGTCCCAAGCAGGAAAAGTCCTTTGAATAAGGCAATTGGTAGAACCCAAGAGATATGTAACCTATCTCCTACTATTCTGTGTGTCACTCACCTTGCTCACACCACATGTGTTGATGCATAGTGAGTAAAAACCCAAGATCTATCGAGTCAATAATCTGTGGAGAGAGTTCCTACTTTCTGAACTCCCACACCTTCTGATATTCAAATGCTCTCCCTGGCCAGGGATAAGAGCAATGAGGCACACCCCTCATATCTTTTCATCTGCTTCACCTTAGCCCCTCAATGGCAAGGTTAAGAGCACCATTAACCCTTTTCCAGTTGGCTTCAATGCCTAACCCTTTGTGTGAGCCTGATTGTTTGGTTATAGTGTGTGCTGAATGACTTTAATTGATTGAGTGCTTACCTCATATACACATGTCTGCTTGCATGCTTTGTGCATTTATCATCATCAATTACTCATTAGTGCATGATCATTTCATTTGTCTCTGTGACATATCTTTGTTGTTTGCCCATTGAGGACGATTGTAAGACCATCCATTGGCCATTGTTCCTATGATATGGAAGTGAGTATAAGACCATCTCATTGGCCACTCATCTTCTCTTTGCTTGATGCATTTGCATTTGTTGTATGTGAGGATGCAATTGTAAGTCCCTGCAAGTTGGCCTTTGCTTTCCTATGATCATATGTTGGATATTGGTATAAGCCCAGACAGATTGGCATCCGGTATCCAAGTTTCGTTTTGTTTTAGGAGATTGGAATAAGTCCATCTATTGGCTTCCGACATCCTTGTTTCTTTGTTTAGGAGATTGGTGTAAATCCATCTATTGGTATCCGGTATCCGCTTTTGTTTGTGAGATTGGAGTAAGGCCATTGAGTGGCATCCGGTATCATTTGTTTGCTTATTTTGCTATTGCTCATTGCCTATTCCAAAGGACGCACTTGAGTCATCTTCTATATGATTTCAAGGGGTGAACCTTCTAGGAAGTTTTACACTCCATTTTCATCCATTCATCCCATTTTGTCCTAGACCTTTTCACACATTACTTTCAAAACTTGAGATAGATATTGTGCAAACATCTTCATGATTTCAAATTAAAAACCTGGACCCCAAGTCCTTGACTTTTTCAAACTCCATTTCATAATACTTCTTTTGAATCAATCTTAATCATACTTTTACCCTACTTTCACAATCACAATCAATTAACTTCACCCATTCAATTGTTTTGTGGCTTTGTCCATTCTTGCTAAGTTTTCACACATTAGCCATAGGTTTCAATTATCATTGTGGTTGATGTAAATCTTACCCTATCCTTAGTGAGTCGACTATAAGACTTCCGTACTGAAAACAGGGTTAACCCCTCTAGTACGTCGAAGTTATCCTCGCATGGTGGATGTTGGTCTTGGTCGAGTTTTCTCCCATTGATAATGAAGAGCCTCAGTGCTATTGTTTAAAATTGAACTCACTAACTTTTGGAAATCTTTTAGCCGAACTACGGCGTTTTGATCCTTACCTTTGATGGAAGGTACGTAGGCAACGGGTTCATCCGTTCGAACACAAAAATAATAAAAATTGTATATTCTTTTCTCATCATCCCAATCATGTTTGCACAATACTTATGTCATAACAAATAACAATTTTATACAACAAGTGTGAAAAGGGCTCCCTAGGAGTACCTAGGACGTAGTGGGTGCCTAACACCTTCCCATTGCGTAATTTACCCCTTACCCAGACTCTCTGATCTTTTCATTAGTTTTCTACGCGTAAAACTTCTTAGGCTTTTGTTCGCTTTTTAGCCAGTCCTTTGGATAAATAAAAGTGCGGTGGCGACTCGAATTCATTGTATGCTTTGCTTATGGTTTAATCAATAAATCGTATAGCGACGAATACACCGCTACACACTCCCTAGAATTATTTCAAGACTCATTGGTGTCTCCTAAAATTCAGTTGTTACTAGGCATTATTCCAAGCTCAGTAGTCACTAGAACTCACTTTAAACCCAATTTTTGTTGGCATCACTGTCACTTCATTTGTAAATACAATCGTGATTGGTATCTGGAGTTTGGTCGTTGCCAACATCATTTAAAGTCCAATTATTGTTGGCAAAATCCGTTAAAAGCTGGTTGTAATCCATTTCTTATGGTCAAAGTCCAATTGTTGTTGGCAAAATCCGTTAAAAGCTGGTTGTAATCCATTGCTTGCGGTCAAAGTCCAATTGTTATTGGCAAAATCCGTTAAAAGCTGGTTGTAATCCATTGCTTACGGTCAAAGTCCAATTGTTGTTAGCAAAATCCGTTAAAAGTTGGTTGTAATCCATTGCTTATGGTCAAAGTCCAGTTGTTGTTGGCAAAATCCGTTAAAAGCTGGTTGTAATTCATTGCTTACGGTCAAAGTCCAATTGTTGTTGGCAAAATCCGTTAAAAGTTGGTTGTAATCCATTGCTTACGGTCACAGTCCAATTGTTGTTGGCAAAATTCGTTAAAAGTTGGTTGTAATCCATTGCTTACGGTCAAAGTCCAATTGTTGTTGGCACGTACAGAAAGTTTGATTACCCTGTCTTTCCTGATGGTTTCGTGAAAGTCATGTATGATTCATCATCTTGAGGAATTCCCAGAAGCTTGGAGGTTTTTCGTGTTAGAGAACTCCAATGATGTTGGTTCTGTTTGATTTCTTTGTAAAGAATCATTGTAGCCTTTTGCGTGGATGATCTACTTATAAGAAGACTCCCGTTTATCTTTGTTTTGCATAAATTCCCTGTTAGGAATCTCCAAAATCTTTGATCGGATGAATTTTTTGTGAGGAATCTCTAGAACTATCAGATGTATTCTAAAGTGCCTGGTCATGTATGAACCTATTGATGAAACTTGCTTTGAATTTTGCAATATTGTCAAGCCATGTATGAACCCGTTGTTGGAGTTTTCTTTGGGTTTTCTATTATTGTTAAGTCACGTTTGAATCTGTTAATAAAATCTCTTTGAAACCTTTAGAATTGCCAGGTCATGAATGAACCTGTGGATATACTTTCTTTGAATTTTCCAGTATCTTCAGGTCATGTATGAACTTGTTGATAAAACTCCCTTTTATTTTTCCCAAGTGTTGTCAGGTCATGTCTGGACTTGTTGTTGAAAAACTTTGAATTTTCCAATGTTGTCGGGTCATGTATGAGCCTGTTGATGTAGCTTTCTTTGTATATTTTCCAATGTTGTCAGGTCATGTTTGAACCTGTTGATGGAACGTTTAGATATCCCTTAGCATTGTCAGGTCATGTTCAAACATGTTATTGAAACTCTTTAAATATTCCAATGGTCAGGTCATGTATGAACCTATTGATGAAATTCTTTGAATACTCTGGTGTTGTTGAAACTTGTTAAAATCTCCTTGCACATTCCCTAGTTGTCTTTCCTCTAGCATGATTGTTATCCCAAATAAGTTTTCACCTTCATTTTTGTTTCCTATTGGTCACCGTTATAACATGTCTCTGTCATTCCCCACAGGTCCATTTTTCATTCTTCATCCATCATAGAAATCACGTTGGGGTCCATCATATCCCCAGCAAACCAAAAAGAGGTCATTTTACTCATATCACGACATGTCATCACATCTAGGGGCAAAATTCGGGTCTTTTGTATTTAAATACCTTTTACTTTGGATACCATGAGGATTGTCATCACTCATGCCATCTGGTAAAGATATTTAAATAGGGGCAACTGTCAGACCCTAAATTTTGCCCAGCCTAAAGGCATTTATTTACATTTCAAACATTTGTATTTATCAATTTGAATCCACTCATTGATCTTCATTCATAATCATTCATATTCAGAAATTATTCTATTTTTTAATTTCATTTTAAGGGTATTTATTTAATTTTCATTAGAATATTTTTTTTCTATTGACCAATTCACATAAAAAAATAAGATCTTCATTTACCATGTCATTCATACATTTGTTTTTGCATTACATTTAGTGCTTGTAGATTTAGAGATTTTTGTCACGAAAGATTTAACTTTAATTATTTAGAGTTATATCTTTGCATTCTCAAAAATTAAGTTCTTTTTGGTTTGCCTTGGTATTATTTTTAAATTTCTAACAAGAAAGTTTTTTATGTTATGTTTAAATAAGTATTGACAAATTAATTTTTGTTTCACAAATAAAGATATGAATTTAAAAAAAAACGATAATGATAATTTTTTTTTGTTCTACAATTTGTTTTACAATTTATTTTATAATTTATTTTACATTTTATTTTACAATTTGTTTCACAATTTTAATTTGGTTTTATAATTTATTCATTTCATTTGAACTTATTTGAATATTTTGTAACATTTATAATTAGATTATATTTATTTTATTTTATTTAAAAAAATTTAAAAAAATAGTTTTTATGTTACTTTTTGTCTACATCATAAAGAAAAAACAAAATAATTAAGCAAAAAAAGTCTTTTACTTACAAGTTAATTTTTGATGTTACAGTAACTAAAACCAGCATAACAAAAAGGATTTCAAAAATATGATAAAGTTGTACATTTTTTTTACAGTAATATTATACAATCTTTTTTTCTTTCTTACCAAGGGGAATCTTCTCTCCTCCTTCTGATTTTTTAGCAGAAATTTTTCTTATACAAACAGTGATAGCAGAACAGCAGGTTATCATGTTTACAAGAAACAAACACTAATAAAAAGAGTCAAATTGAAAAGGATGAAGTGCAGGTTGTTAACAAATATCAGTAATAGCAGAACTTATACCAAAATAACAAAAAGGGTTTGTCTCTTGGAAAGGTTGTTCAGGTGCATCAGTTTATGCATCAAACACATAACATCAAACCTTAGAAATTCTAACATAAATACAGGAATTGACAGAAGGAAAAGGGACATTTTTTTTGAAACTTTGAAAGAACTTCCTGAAAAAGTCATCGACCAAAATTTTTCAACAATCCCCAATAATTCATACCAGTTTATACCAATAACAGTAGTATTCAAAAACCAACTATTCCAACAATCCAACAACAATAACATCGCACATAGAAGAAAACAGAAAAAGCAGCGAGAAAAAATATATGGTTCTTTTTTAGACAGCAGAAGAAAAAAGGAATTCACAACCATAGAATCACCAAAACCAAAACCTTCATCCTCCTTATTCAAATCCGTAGCAAATCATACAGACAAGCATACAACAAAATTTCTAGCAGAGAAATAAAAACCAATCACCATCCACCGTCGTGGATTCGTATTCTCCGTTGCCGATTCCGTGAGGAGACGATTTCGCAGTTACAAAAAGTTGGCGACGTCGCTGAAATCTCTTTAGCCGACCGAAGTAGTGAGAGGAACGGTGGGATTCGCTGCGAGCGGACGTTTGCCTTCCGAAATCATACGTTGGAGTGCGAGAGAGACGGCCACGCGAATTAAATAGAGAAGGTGAGAACGAACAGAAGATGAGAACATAGAGTGTGAGGCGAGAGGGATATTCGTTTGAAACAAAGAAGATAAGTCATCCTCTATTGTTGGAGTTTCAAGTTCACAAGTTCTGAGATTTTCGTTTAGAAGGAGAGATTCACAAAAGGGGGTGGCGGTTTCTTTTAGATTTAGGGTTTCCAACGTGTTGCTATTACCAATTGGGTTTGGGTCGGGTCTGACCCGCCTCAAAACCATATCCATTTTTTATGTGGGCCTCTTATCCGCCCACCCCCAGCCCAAACTTTTATTTTTTTTACATTTGTATTTTATCGTTTTATATATGTACATGCGGATGTATCTAACTTCCAACCAACCAGTCCTGGCCTGGTGGTTGAGACTTCTCCTGTCTCCCACCAAGTCCTTAGTTTGATTCCTGCCTTGATTACTTTCTTTTTGTCCTCAGTTAATTTTATTTCTTGTAGATTCATCTTTCTTTATTTTTTCTTCTTTTGTGATTATTTAATTTAGGTTAATCATTTTTGTATCTCCATTTAGTTCAAGTTATTCCAAAACTCTATTTCTTATTATTTTTCTATTTTCGTTTTTCTTAGGCGTCAAAATGAAACTTATATTTTTATTCATATATTTATTTATTATTTATAATCAATATATTTTGGTCTCCTCCACATAAAGCCTTTGTGAAAACTTCCATTCATTTTTTTTGTTTAAACTCCTGCTTCGGTTATTTTAATCTCAAACCTTCACCTTAACCCTTTTTTATTATTATTATTTTTCAATCTCTTTCGTAATGAGATGTGAAGAAAAAGATTACCCTGGATGGAATATCCAGTCGTAATCTCGAATATTAGGCCCAAGTTGTAAGAGCTTGTAAGCCCTATGTATTCGTCTTCACTCCAAACCATTTCTGAATTCAAATATTCAAATCATTTTCATAAGTAAGTTGGAAGAAAAAGATTACCTGGATGGAATATCCAGTCGTAATCCCGAATATTAGGCCCAAGTTGTAAGAGCTTGTAACCCATAAGTGTTCGTCTTCCCTCCAAAACACTTGTAAATATTTAAACCATTTTCTTAATAAAATCCGAAGAAAAATATTACCCTGGATGGAATATCCAGTCGTAATCCCGAATGCTAGGCTCAAGTCGTAAGAGCTTGTAAGCTATAAGTGTTTGTCTTCCCTTCAAAAGATTTGTAAATATTCAGATGTCTTGTCTCAATAAAATTGAAAGAAAAAGATTACCTGGGTGAAAGGTCCGGACGTAGTCCCGAGTATTAGACACAAGTTGTAAGAGCTTGCCAGTCATAAATACTCGTCTTTCAAGCCCAAAAATACATCCAACCAATCAAACTCTTTTCTTCGCCGCCGTGCGATTGATCAGAAAAACCTTTTCAAAATGAAAGACATCTTGTTTTAAGGTGATGTAAAGCAATGCTTCGTCCATAATTGTTGAGTTGAGATAAGTGACGTTTTTCCGAATGTTGATTTGTAAATCCATTCGATGTGTGGTATACATCAGCTCCTCATCTGTTTTGGGTAAAACAATGTTTTCATTGATTAATACAATATAGCTTTCGCTAAAATCGACCAACAAACAAACATTTTCTACCCAGAACTACGTAAGCCTTGACTTCTCTATTGAGATACGTAGGAGCAGGATTTGTAAATCTTGTCAGGCCTAGTCCTTTGTCGAAAATCCAAAAACATTCTTCTCTCTTATATTTATTCTTTCCCTCATAATGACTTGATAAGCCTAACATTTCAAACTAACACTAACGCACACAACTAACCTAATGGTTCCCGTTGAGTACAATGGACGTGAGGGGTGCTAATACCTTCCCCTTGCGTAATTGACTCCCGAACCCTGATTTGGTTGCGACGACCATAATCATTGTCGTTATTTCTTGGGTTTTATCGATATTTCCCCTTCCCTTTTTAGGAATAAATAAGGTTCGGTGGCGACTCTGTTAAGTCCATCATTGCGAGCGTGTGATTGCGCTTCGCTAAGTCGTGTTCTCATTTTTCGAGGTGCGACAACAAGATTCTCGTGTCTACAATTCATCTCTAAGGTTTTGATGATAACAAAGGATGAAACAAATTGGTACCCTAAAATAAATTATCTAAGTGTCCAGGACTCTAACTGAAAATGGATCAGATAGACATACATTTGATATTCATGTAAGTCCAGAATGACCACTTAGAAGATATTCAAGCAGAGGTTCTGACTCTGAGCAAAAGAAAGCGCACAAGTTCTACAAAGAGAGAAGAATCAGACACTCTGAATCTGAACAATGCACTCAACGGATCTGATGACTTTACACTCTGAAGAAATTACTATCAGAAAGACATCAAGAACCTTTGAAGGCAATCAGCTTTCAGCAACTATCTAAAGATACACATGCTAAACAAGAACATCTGAGCTCCGTGTACTCTGACTCTGAACAATCACAATGACTTAGATGCGAAGTCTTCCGGTTTTGGTATGAATCTATTTTTGGAAGAGAGTTAACACGCTCCAAAATTTCTATGGAAAGGACAATGATATTAATGAAATTAAAAGTCCATCATTGCCAAGATATTCATGGTTGCCTCAACTAACGGTCTCTTTATCAAATCTAGATAAAGGTTGGATCATCTTCATACAAGACAATAAAAAAAAGCATACGAGAATACTACAAACAATTCATAATCTCTTTCATTCTTGTTCATTGTTGTTCACACGAGTTGTTTCTCTAAGTGTGAAATATTTTTGTTCTTATATTGTGTAACTATTGCTTACCTAGAAGCACTAAGCACATTACAGTATTTCATTCTTGATGAATATTTCTTAAGTGACTTGTGAAGTCTGTAAACTTGAGAGGGATAAGAGATCTTTATCTTCTTAGACGCTCTTTATTGTAATCTTTCAAGATTAGTGGATTAAGTCCTTGTTAAAGGAGAAATTACCTTGGCCGAGTGGACTGGAGTAGCTTTGAATTTCAAGTGAACCGGGATAAACTTCTGTGTTGATAGCCTTATTTTTCGCATGTGTTTTATTTGCAAAAGTTTTTATTATCAGTAAAAACAATTCAACCCCCCCCCCTTCTTGTTTTTCTCTATCATCAATTGGTATCAGAGCTTCAGATCTGTTATTGATTTTCTAATCAACACTTAACAGTGTAGAGAGATCCAGCGTGAGAAAAACACTATGGCCAACACCAATGAAAAAGACAGTTACAATGCCAAACCTCCAGTATTTGATGGAGAAAAGTTTTACTATTGGAAAGACATAATCAAAAGTTTCTTTTTGGGTTATGACGCTGATCTATGGGACATAGTTACAATTGGCTATGTACCTCCTGTATCTGATGCCGATATTACTATTGCTAGAAATAAAATGACTGATGATCAGAAGCATGATTTTAAAAATCACCACAAACCAAGAACAATACTGCTGAATGACATATCCTACAATGAATATGAAAAGATCACCAACAGGGAAATTGCTAAAGAAATACTTGACTCTCTAAATATAACCCACGAAGGCAACTCACAAGTCAAAGAGACAAAGGTTCTGGCTCTAATCCAGAAATATGAAACCTTCAAGATGGAGGACAATGAAGCTATAGAGGTAATGTTTTCTAGATTTCAAACTTTAATTGCAGGACTCAAGATTCTGGACAAGGGTTACACAACTGCAAATCATGTTAAAAAGATTGTCAAAAGATTGCTAAAGAAGTGGAGACTTATGGTCACTGCATTGAAGCTATCAAAATATCTGAATGACATAAGCTTGGAAGAACTCATCAGCTCCCTCATGAGTCATGAAATAGAACTTGAGGAAGATGAGCCCCAAAAGAAAAGCAAGTTTGTAGCTCTGAAGTCTAGATTTGAAAGACGCAGACCAGAAAGGAACAAAGCTATCCAAGTAGAAGAAGAAAAGGATGTCTTTGAAAAGGATGACTCTGATGATGAAGAAGAGTTATCCCTTTTAACCAGAAGAGTTAAACTACTCTGGAGAAAAAGGAATAACAACTTCAGAAGACCAAGACCCAAGGGAGATCGCCAAGAATCAACTTCCAGAGGCAAATAAAACAAAGAGGTAACATGCTATGAATGTAAAGAACCAGGTCACTATAGAAACAAATGCCCAAAGCTCAAGAAAGAAATCTCAATAAGAGAAGGATTCAAGAAAGGTTCCTTTAAAACTAAGAAGGGACTCATGGCCACCTGGGATGACTCTGAATCCGATGCCTCAGAATCATACTCAAAAGAAGAACATGCAAATGTGGCATTCATGGCTACCACGTCTGGAAGCTCATCAAAAGGAGAATTTGATCCTGAAGAGGTATTTTCTGATCTCTCTCGCTCAGATCTTGAATCTTGTTTATCTGAATCTTTAGGCTCATATCAGAAACTTCGACAAAAATTCAAGGCCTTGAAAAGGGTCCTTGAAGGAACCATTGAAGAATGTGATAATCTTGAGATAAAGGTTTCTGAATTAAAAGACGACATTCTGATTTTAGAAAAAGAAAAGGAATCTTCAAATAAAAAATGTTTAAAACTTGAAGAAGCTTTATCTCAAGCCCCACAAACTTCTAACACAATCATATATGAATATGAAAAAGCTCTTCAAAAGTTTCTAAAAAATGGGATAGAAAGAAGAAGAATGACTTCTATAATTTATGGAGTCAGTCAGAATAAGAAAAGAGGAATATAATATGACTCTGATGAAGACAAACAAATACCTTCTGCAGATGATAAACCTAATTCCCCTTTCTCTTATCACTATACACATGTACAAACACAAAATTTTACTAATGCTAGAAAACCCAAAGTTTCAACAAACTCTAGGAGAACTAATCACAAAGGACCCAAAAGATTCTAGGTACCAAAGGATAAAATAGTTTATGTTGCAGATATCTTATGCAGCAGAGTTAAGACACCAATCATGGTACCTGGACTTTGGATGCTCGCGACACGTGACAGGAAGAAGGCATATGTTCCAAAGCCTGGAACTTAAAGATGCTAGCTTCGTAGGTTTCTGAGGAAATCAAAAAGGAAGAATCAGAGGCTCTAGAACTATTGCACAAAAAGGTATTATGTTAGGATACTCAGAGCGCTCTAAGGGCTACAGAGTATACAATACAGAAACCAAAATTGTGGAAGAATCAATACATGTCAGATTTGATGATAAGCTTGACTCTGAAAAGTCAAAGCTAGTTGGAAAACTTGCAGATCTGGAGATAAATCTTGCAGGTTCTGACGAAAAGACTAAAGAATCTGAGGAAGCTGAAAAAGCAAAATCCAGAAACAACTAAAATCTCAACTATACAGAAAAGATCAAGAAATCGTCCAAACATCTCTGAAGATTTGATTTTGGGAGACAAGGATGAACCTGTCAGAACAAGGTCCACATTTAAAGTGTCCGAAGAAACCCCTCTGGGATTAGTGTCTCTGATAGAGCCTACTTCCCGTGATGAGGCACTTCAAGAGAATGACTGAATTCTGGCAATGGAAGAAGAACTTGATCAATTTGCAAAGAATGACATATGGGATCTGGTACCAAGGCCCAAAGGAACTCACATTATTGGAACAAGATGGGTATTCAGAAACAAACTAAATGAAAAGGGAGAAGTGGTCAGAAATAAAGCACAACTGGCAACACAAGGTTATAGTCAACAAGAAGGCATTGACTACAACGAAACCTTTGCCCCAATCGCCAGGTTAGAATCCATTTGCTTACTTGTACCATTCGCTGTGAATCATTCCATCAAATTATATCAAATGGATGTTAACAACGCATTTCTAAATGGTTATATCTCAGAAGAAGTGCATGTTCATCAACCTCCAGGTTTTGAAAACGCTAAATGTCCATAACATGTTTTTAAACTAAAAAAATATCTGTATGGTGTAAAACAAGCTCCTAGAGCGTGGTATGAAAGACTAAGCACCTTTCTTCTAGAACATGATTTTATTAGAGAAAAGGTTGATTCTACACTCTTCTGTAAAAACATTAGAAATTATCTCATGATAAGTCAGATATACGTTGATGATATAATTTTTGGTTCAACTAACCTCTTTGTTTGTCAAGAATTCTCTAAGTTAATGCAGGCAGAATTTGAAATGAGTCTGATGCAAAAACTAAAATTCTTTATGGGAATTCAAATCAACCAAACTTCAGAAGCCACATACGTATACCAAAGTAAATACATTAAAGACATTCTGAAAAAATTTGAAAATTCAGAATGCAAACCAGCAAAGACACCCATGCATCCAACCTGCATTCTGGAGAAAGAAGAAGTTAGTCAAAAGGTCTGTCAGAAGCTCTATCGTGGTATGATAGGCTCTCTTCTCTATCTGACGGCTACACTAACAAATATTCTTTTGAGCGTATGTCTTTGTGCCATATTCCAATCAGATCCAAGGGAATCTCATTTAACAACAGTTAAGAGAATCCTAAAGTATCTGAAAGGAACACCTAACCTTGGCCTGATGTATGAGAAAACATCAGAGTATAGGCTCTCTGGATATTATGATACAGATTATGCCGAAGACAGAGTGGAACGTATAAGCACATCTGGAAACTGTCAGTTCTTGGGAAACAATATTATATCTTGGGCTAGCAAAAGATAGTCAACCATTGTGTAGGTGTTTAATTGGCTGCATTATATGGTAAAACACTAGATGGGTACTAATGTCTTGACTGATGTCATGACATGTATGTGTGACTACATTGTAGTTACTGCAGGACTAGCTAACACAGGATTTATTGAATGTCAAACTGGATGCTGTGACATTCATACCTGTCAACAGATACTAAGGAATAGAACAGCAGGTGTTCTGTTAGAACTTAGTATTTATTTCCAGTCTGGTTATCAAGGAAAGACCAGACCTGGCATAAGGCCTACTGACTGAATTTCAAACTGGATGTTATGACATTCATCATTGACAGCAGCTACTGAACATTAGACAGAGTGGTGTTCTGCTATACTTCAGCATGTAACTTAGTTTGTTCTTCAAGAGAATAACAGAACTAACTTAAGGCCAAATGTGTAAATGTTAAGTTGGACACTTTGACATTTATTAATGTAAGCTGTTACTGTAGTATGGTCATTTTGATCATGTACAGGTCAGCAAAATTGTACAGTCTGTTTTCTGGAAAAACAGACTCAGCATATGGACCTTGATGTCAAGCTGAATGTCGTGACATTCATGCCTGACAGCATATGCTATATTGTAGGTTGTTCAGTTTTCTGTTTCAGCTTTTTCTCAGGCTATTCTTCAGGGATTCAACAACTGAGAGAAAATCCAGGAAATCAACAACCAAGCTACATTCAATGAACCTAACAAATAGCCTATTTGTTAGTAACCTAAATGTTGAATTTATGGGAACTCGCGTGACCTTAAATTCAGGAGAATACAGGTGCAAAAGCCCAGGATACTGCAATATAAAAGGAAGGCGTTCCTTCATTCAGTGTTAGGGATTTTGAGGCGTGAAGATTTTGTATGTCCATCATACTTCACTGCTGTATTTTTGTGAGTCTAGTATTAGACTTATCTTGTAACCCAAGTCATTATCAAGTAGATGATAGCTGTGGCATAGGGTGTTCATTGAGTTGTAAGTGTTGTGTCACTCAAAGCTTTTAAGCGTGAGTGCTGTGTATCTTGATTAAAGCTGTGAAGCACAATCAAGAGTTGTTTGAAGTGTGACTTCAACTTGTCTTTAATATTGTTTAAAGATAGTAATCACTGAGGTGATTGAGGGGGAGTGAGTAGGAACTCTGATCTTAGGTTAAGATTGAAATTGCATTGGGTAGGGATTAAGTGATAAGTTGTAAACGGGTGAGTTTAGCTTTGAATTGATACTACTAATAGTGGATTTCCTCCCTGGCTTGGTAGCCCCCAGATGTAGGTCATGTTGGACTGAACTGGGTAAACAATTACTTGTGTTATTTACTGCACTTACTGTTAAGTTCTGCATAATCCCTGTCTGTGCAGAATTGGATGTCATAACAACCCGTGTGACATCCAAAGTCTGATAACTAGAATTTCAATTGGCATCAGAGCAGGCACCCTGCCTGTGAATTTCTGGGTGAGATCTAGGGAAGTTACTTTCTAGTACCATGGACAAGGATTTAGGACACTCAAACAGACCACCCATGTTGGATGGCTCTAATTATGATGACTGGAAGCCTCGTATGATAGCCTTCTTAAGGTCTCTAGACAGCAAAGTATGGAGAGCTGTCAACAAAGGATGGGAACATCCAATGAGGACAGGTGAAGATGGAGTCAGTGTGCAGATTCCTGAAGAAGAGTGGGACAAGGAGCAAGAGGCATTAGCTCTTGGAAATTCCAAGGCCTTGAATGCATTGTTCAATGGAATCAGCAAGAACATCTTCAGGCTGGTACACCACTGTGAACTAGCTAAGGAAGTTTGGGATACCCTCAAGGTAACTCATGAAGGTACTTCCAAGGTGAAGATGTCCAAACTTCAGATGCTGACCACCAAGTTTGAAAATCTGAGAATGAAAGAGGATGAGACTATTCATGACTTTCACATGAATATTCTTGAAATTGCAAACACCTCTGGTGGACTAGGTGAGAAAATGGCTGAAGAGAAACTTGTAAGAAAGATTCTCAGGTCCTTGCCTAAGAGATTTGCTATGAAGGTCACAGCCATAGAGGAGGCGCAGGACATCTGCAACATGAAGGTGGATGAGCTCATTGGTTCCCTCCAAACCTTTGAAATGGGCTTGGGTGAGTATGCTGAGAAGAAGAACAAAAGCATAGCTTTTGTATCTAATGCTGAAGAGGAGTCAGAAGCAGGATATACTGGAGGTGATGAAAGTATATCAGAAGCCTTAGCCATGCTTGGGAGACAGTTCAACAAGCTCATAAAGAAATTTGATCAACAGGGTAGACCTAATGTCAAGAACGTCCCGTCTGACATAAATAAAAGATCAACGTATGAAGAAAAGGCCAACCAAGGCAAGGGAATCCAGTGCCATGGATGTGAAGGATATGGTCATATTAAGGCTGACTGCCCTACCCTTCTCATGAGGCAAAGGAAAGGGCTATCTGTCACCTGGTCAGAAGAAGACACTGAGAGTGAATCTGAAGGAGAATCGGCCAAACATGTCACTGCTATGACTAGTGTTTGTGCCTCAGAGGATAACTCAAGTGGAGATGAGCTCACCTTGGATGAGCTTGCTGTCTCATATAAAGAATTATGTGTTAAAAGTGCAGAAGTTTGCATCCAAGGAGAAAAACAGAAGAAACTCATCAAAGAGCTAGAAGCTGAGAAACTAGAGCAGCTGAAAGTCATAGAGGGTCTGAAGGGTGAGATCTCTTTGCTGATCTCTAAGCTGGACCAAATGACCAAATCCATCAAAATGTTGAATAAGGGATCTGACACCTTGGAAGAGATCCTGAAGACAGGACAGAAGTCTGGAACCACATCTGGTTTAGGCTTTGGGAAAAGATCATCAGCCGAACGCAAACGCCCAAAGGCTAAAGTTCAGAAATCCAAAGGAAAGTCTCATCCAAAGTCACAACATCGAGGAACCAGAATGAACAATCATCAGAAGAAGAAATTCAAGAGATGGAAATGTCATTACTGTGGTAGATTCGGTCACATAAAACCATTCTGCTATAGGCTGCATGGTTACCCAAACCAGACCTCTCAAGGTAGGCCTAAGAAAAAGGTGTCTACACATAATGTCCCCATTAAGAAACAAACATGGGCGGCTAAGCAGACAACTCAGGTCAATCCTAAGCAACTGTCATCTAAGACTCACTTCTCGCCTGAGAACCAACAGTGTGTCGCTAACATTGCTCACACTTCTTCAAGGGGACATATCAAACAAGATTGGTACCTTGATAGTGGCTGCTCAAGGCATATGACTGGGATGAACAACCTAGTGGTGAATCTACATCCTTCTAACACCAAGTTTGTGACATTAGGTGATGGAACTAAAAGAGAAGTCATGGGTGTTGGGAATCTGGACTGTCCAGAAACTCCAAAATTGAGTGATGTAATGTTAGTAAAAGTTCTAACTGTGAACCTCATAAGCATAAGCCAACTGTGTGACCAAGGATACAAGGTGGAATTTACCAAGGGAGGATGTGTGGTGTTGAATGGGGGCAATCAAGAAGTGATGAGAGGAGAAAGATCCAAAGATAATTGCTATCTATGAAAATCTAAAGACTCTCTCAACTTTCCCAAGTGCCCTTTGGCCAAGGGAGATCAGGAAGGGAAGCTGGGACATGGAAGACTTGATCCCCTTCAGGTAAAAGGAGTGAAGAAGGGCATGTCCAAGGGAGCCATGAGAAGAGTCTCATATCTGTCTTTAGATAAAAGGACAGACTGTGGAAAGTGTCTGATCAAAAGTTATGAGCCCTTGGTACCCATTGGTCATCATACAACTGATATGACAGCAAGGATAGACAAAGGTGTGTATTATTGACGTCTGCAGAAACTCAGTACCTAGCTTGTGGTAGCAAGTGGGCATCTCTAGTATGGAGGAACCTAATGCAGACAGAGTACAATGTCACCCGGAATGTCATGACATTGTACGTTACTAAGTGTGAAACTAGTAAGGGCAAAGTGGGAATGCGTGCGTCTGAAAAGTTATAGCAACTAATGAAGTTAGTTAGCTACTGTTTAATAAGTCAAATTATTAAACAACAAATAGTGGGCTCTGAGTGGTCAAAATCTAATAGACCTTACTCTTGCATAAAGCGTTTCACATTCAGTCGTTTCAAACTCCACTCGTGCAAACCCTCGTCCAAAGAAACGGTTCATCTTCCCTCTAAGATTTTCAGCATGGCTCGTCAATCCGATACCTCCTCCTACACCACCATGTTTGATTCTCTCAGCACTGAGTCTTACCACCCTACCCGGGAGGATCCAGTTGTTGACGCAGCAACTTCGTCCCATGCAAGAAGACCTAAGGAAACGGTCTCCGGGTTTTCATCAGAAATCGCTCTTGATGAACACACAAGGGAAGGGTCGAGGTATGTGCATAACTCCATTGCAACTATCGTCACTCAGATACTATCTGGTAATCAAAATGTTCCTGGGGTTTCTGTTCCCTTGAACACAATCATTCCTGATATTGCTGCATGTCAAGATAAAGCTGTAGTGTTGAGAAAAAATGTCACTGACAATGTTGAGCAACCAGATGCTCATGAGGGGTCAAAGATTGACAAACCCTCAGGCAAAGTGAGAGGTGAGAAGGCCAATGTTACTCAAGGTGTTGAGAACAACCCTAAAGCCGAAACGGTTAACGTGGAAGAGCTCTCTGACAATGAACTTCTGGCTTCAGTTGTCCCTAGGATAGCCAGGAGGGTTAGGTCTAGAAGGGAGAAAAAGACTGTGGAGCAGAAGTCCCCCTCCAAGGAAGTTGGTGAGACAAATCCTCACAAGCAACCAGAGACAGAGAGTGCACATAAGAGGAAAGGTTATGGACCTACAAAAGCTTGGAGCAAAGAGGTGCCCAAGAAGTTAAAGACCAAGGCTGTGGTGGTTGAGTCTGAATCTGATGTCCCATGTGATGTCACAACATCCATGTCCAGGAAGAAGCCTTCTTCCAGCAGGCTGGCAACCAGTGTCCCAGAAGTTCCTATTGACAATGTGTCCTTCCACTTTGCCTCCAGTGTTAACAGGTGGAAGTATGTATACCACAAGAGGCTGGCATTGGAGAGAGAACTGGCTCAGAATGCATTGGAGTGTAAGGAAATTGTGGATCTCATCAAAGAGGCAGGACTGATGAGAACTGTGACTAAACTCCCTAAATGCTATGAGACCTTAGTGAAGGAGTTCATTGTTAATCTGTCTGAGGAGTGTGCTGATGGGAAATCCAGAGAATTTAGAAAGGTCTATGTGCGTGGCAAGTGCGTGACTTTTTCCCCTTCAGTGATAAATCTGTATTTGGGAAGAGCAGATGAAGTGCAACCAGAACTTGAAGTGACTGACAACACTATCTGTCAAGTCATCACAGCAAAGCAAGTCCAGAAATGGCCTCTCAAAGGGAAGCTGGTGGCCAGTCAACTAAGTGTAAAGTATGCAATGTTACACAAAGTTGGAGCAGCCAACTCGGTACCCACTAATCACAAGTCAACTGTGTCTGTGGCGTTAGGGAAGTTCATCTATGCAGTGGGAACCAAGACAAAGGTGGACTATGGTAATTACATCTTTGATCAGACAATGAAACATGCTGGGAGTTTTAGTGTGAAGGGACCCATTGCCTTTCCATCTCTCATATGTGGAATTGTGCTGAATCAATTTCCACATATCCTGACAGATAATGACTTTGTGAGAAGAAGAGAGAGTCCATTGGCCTTCAGCTACAAACTGTTCCTGGGCAAGCATGTCCCTTACATTGTCTTGACATCAGGAGAAACATCCAAAGCTGGCAACCAACCAGACAAAGCTGATGTTATTGCAGTTCTCAAAGAAACTTGCAAAGAACTGGAGGCTAGAAAGCATGCTCTGGAAAAGCTCATCTTGCAATTGGAGACTTCTGCTAAGGACACGGATGGAGCTGATAAGCAAAGCTCTAAGGAGGAGGAGGAGGCCAGCTCTGAAGAGGAGGCTGATGATGAGGCTGAGGATTAAATACTTGTCTTTCTGTGTTTTCTGTCATTACTATTTGTGGATCTGTAACTTAAAGTGTTGCTTTGGCAACATTTTTGACAAAAAGGGGGAGTGATAAGTGATACCCCAAGACAACAGAAGTTTACTTTGTTAAACTTTGTTAAATTTGTTAAAACAGGTTCTCATTCTGACATATTGAAGTTTTCCTCTACTGCAGCTTATGTGTGATGAAGTGTGTATTTAGCTTCTGTTTGTATGCTGCTATGTGTGTGTGAAGTTTTATTTAACTTCTCTCCCCTGCAGCTATTGTGTGTGAAGTTTTTATTTAACTTCTGTATGTGTGTGCTGCTGTGTGAAGTTTTTATTTAACTTTTGTATGTGTGTGCTGCTGTGTGAAGTTTTTATTTAACTTCTGTATGTGTGTGAGTGTGCTGCCACTCTGAGTGTATTAGCTAGTATTAATTCCTGCTAGGTGTGTGATTCCGCTGCTATGAACTCTGTTATGGGGATCAAAGTGTTTTAGCCAAAAATTTGCCAAAGGGGGAGTTTGTAGGTGTTTAATTGGCTGCATTATATGGTAAAACACTAGATGGGTACTAATGTCTTGACTGATGTCATGACATGTATGTGTGACTACATTGTAGTTACTGCAAGACTAGCTAACACAGGATTTATTGAATGTCAAACTGGATGCTGTGACATTCATACCTGTCAACAGATACTAAGGAATAGAACAGCAGGTGTTCTGTTAGAACTTAGTATTTATTTCCAGTCTGGTTATCAAGGAAATACCAGACCTGGCATAAGGCCTATTGACTGAATGTCAAACTGGATGTTATGACATTCATCATTGACAGCAGCTACTGAACATTAGACAGAGTGGTGTTCTGCTATACTTCAGCACGTAACTTAGTTTGTTCTTCAAGAGAATAACAGAACTAACTTAAGGCCAAATGTGTAAATGTTAAGTTGGACACTTTGACATTTATTAATGTAAGCTGTTACTGTAGTATGGTCATTTTGATCATGTACAGGTCAGCAAAATTGTACAGTCTGTTTTCTGGAAAAACAGACTCAGCATATGGACCTTGATGTCAAGCTGAATGTCGTGACATTTGTAACACCCTTCTAAAAATACCCCAATATTTAATTAAAACCACAAAATATAATCAGAGTAGATATGCAATTAAGGGTGTCACACTTGACACTTCACACCATTCACCAAAATATCCTGTCATGCTCATTTATTTAATCAAAATAAAACATTTGCATAATTCGCAGCGGATAAAATCTAACAACAATGCAAAACATGTAACACATTACATGTAAACTTGTTCAACAATCAACAATGAAAAACAAGTAAAACATCCCGTCCCGATGTTACATCTACCAGAGCATGACCCACTAAGGAACTACACTAGACTCCAAGGACTAGCTTCTACTCAATCATTGCTCGTTACCTGAAACAAAGTTGTAAGGGTGAGTTCCTCAATCGATATAATAAGCATTATAAAATATCATGTAATGCTAAGTAAATTAACACATTTCATCACCCTAATCATATCACACATTCAACAACGGTAACATCAACTAGTAATCATCATCATACTCAACTCAACACAAAACACACGTATAATATTGGAATACATCCATTCATATTATACGCCATACATATATTATGCAATGAGACTCCATGCATGCGGTACCGATTATTCGTGAACATATAGTTCAACCTCACCGATCAAATCCAGATACGGCTACCAAGCTCACTAGTCCCACTCATTTGAGACCTAGTGACTCACTCACTAATTCCTCACCATGGGAATTAGCTACCACCCCAAGGGCTATGATATGCACGCTAATCACCTAGCATGCAAACATCAACAACAATCCACAATACTCACTCACTAATTCCTCACCATGGGAATTAGCTACCACCATAAAGGCCATAATATACATGCCAAATCACCTAGCATGCAAACATCAACAACAATTCAAAATAGACATATGCTCACACTCTAAGCCATAAACAGTCCATTCACAATTGCATACATAACAGATACATTCACATTATTATGCATACCATCATACATCATCAGCATGTTTATCACAGAATCATATCATATCATGCTAATTAATAATCACAGTATTAGCACACTCTACTAATACCTACATTGTTCAAAACAACGGGAAACGATCCCTACTATATCATACATCAGCTAAAATTACATTACTCAGCTGAACAACCAAAAACTGCACAACCACAGCACAGAAAAATCACAATTCTGCCCATACGCGTATTGCCTAGTCCCATACGCGTATGGCCCATTTCTCAGCCAATCCCATACGCGTATTGCCTGCCTCATACGCGTATGCTACGCGTACCACATCCTCATACGCGTACCAACAGAGACAAAACTACGTTAAAATCATCATCTTCTTCATCCATACGCGTATTGCCTAGTGCCATACGCGTACCAGACCATCTCATACGCGTATTGCCTAGTGCCATACGCGTATGACCAGAAACCAGAATTCCAGATCTGCTATGGTTTTCTCTGCTACGAGATTCTCAGATCCAACCTTCCACATTCCAATTTTTACACAACATTCATTCATATTGTCTAACACAGATCATACACATTCGATCTCACAAATTCTAACATTATTCCATCTAATCCTTACGAATTTTCTTCAATTATAACTCATATCACATTCATCCATAGATTCACCAATTTCAGCATGCATCATTCTAATCAGAGTCGATTCAATGGTTATCACTACCCATTACATGTTAACCCATAATACCCATTAAATGGCGATAAACCCCCCTTACCTGAGTTAATCCGGCGAATCTTTAAGCTTCAAGCTTTTCTCTTCTCCAACCTTCTTCCTCTTGCTCTGCCTCTTTGCCCTTTTCCTCTTTTCAGTCGCTTCTCTGCTTTTCACGTAAAACCCTCTTTTTACCAAAATGGAACTTTTTTTTCCTTATTTCCAACTTATATATTTTCCAATAATTATTATTCCAATAATAATAATAATAATAATAATCCAAAAATTCCAATTATTTAATTAAATTAATAAATATAATATTAACTTAAATTAAATAATTATCTTATTTTTATCGGGGTGTTACAACTCTCCCCCACTAAAAGAGTTTTCGTCCTCGAAAACATACCTCAAGCGAATAACTCCGGATAAGACTCCTTCATCTGACTCTCAAGTTCCCAAGTCACATTGCCACCTGCTGGTCCTCCCCAAGCTACCTTTACCAAAGCAATCTCTTTACCCCGCAACTGCTTCAACTCTCGATCCTCGATCCTCATAGGTGATGTTTCAACAGTCAGGTTATCTCTCACCTGTACATCATTTACTTGGACCACATGCGACGGATCAGGAATGTACCTCCTCAACTGAGACACATGAAAAACCTCATGCAAATTCGCAAGTGACGGCGGTAAAGCGATACGATAGGCTACCTCCCCTATCCTCTCCAAAATCTGATAAGGACCAATAAATCGAGGTGTCAACTTCTTCGACTTCAAAGCTCGACCAACCCTAGTTATCGGAGTAACACGAAGAAACACATGATCTCCCTCTTGAAACTCAAGTGACTTCCTCCTTTTGTCGTGATAACTCTTCTGACGACTCTGAGCAATCCTCATCTTCTCCTGAATCATCTTAATCTTTTCCGTAGTTTGTTGAACAATCTCCGGTCCAACCACAGCACTCTCACCGGACTCATACCAACATAGAGGTGTCCGACATCTCCTACCATACAAAGCTTCAAACGGTGCCATACCAATGCTCGAATGAAAACTATTGTTGTAGGTAAACTCAATCAAAGGTAAATAACAATCCCAAGCACCTCCCTTTTCCAAAACACAAGCCCTCAAAAGATCCTCTAGTGACTGAATTGTCCTCTCAGTCTGACCATCAGTTTGCGGATGATATGCAGAACTCAATCTCAGCTTAGTTCCCAAAGCCCTCTGCAAACCTTCCCAGAACTTCGATGTAAATCTAGGATCTCTATCCGAAACAATACTCGATGGAATACCATGCAAACTTACAATCTTCTCAATATACAACTCAGCTAATCTCTCTAACGGATAATCCATTCTGATCGGAATGAAATGAGCCGATTTTGTCAATCTGTCAACAATCACCCAAATAGCTTCAAAATTCTTAATTGTCCTCGGTAAACCAGAAACAAAATCCATACTGATACTATCCCACTTCCACTCTGGAATAACCAACGGTTGCATTAGCCCAGACGGCTTCTGATGCTCAATCTTTGACTTCTGACAAGTCAAACAAGAATAAACAAAACTCGCAATTTCTCTTTTCATTCCCGGCCACCAAAATAGCTTTTTCAAATCATGATACATCTTCGTAGCCCCAGGATGAATACTCAGGCCACTACGATGTCCTTCCTCAAGAATACTCTTCTTAAGTTCGGTAACATCCGGAATACACACCCGATTACCAAATTTCAAAACACCATTCTCATCAACTCTGAATTCACCACCTTGACCTTGATTCACTAGAGTCAACTTATCAACCAAAAGCACATCGGATTTCTGACCCTCTCTAATCTCATCCAGAATGCCACTCGTTAACTTCAACACTCCCAATTTAACACTATTGTGAGTACTCTCACACACCAAACTCAAGTCTCTAAACTGCTCAATTAAATCCAATTCCTTAACCATTAACATAGACATATGCAATGATTTCCGACTCAATGCATCAGCCACTACGTTTGCTTTACCCGGATGGTAATTCAAACCAAAGTCATAATCCTTCAGAAACTCTAACCATCTCCTCTGTCTCATATTCAGCTCTTTCTGATCAAACAAATACTTTAAACTTTTATGGTCACTGAAAACCTCAAATCTCGACCCGTACAAGTAATGCCTCCTTAACTTCAGAACAAATACCATAGCTGCCAACTCTAAATCGTGTGTCGGATAGTTCCTCTCATGAACCTTCAGTTGTCTCGAAGCATAAGCTACAACCTGCTTATTCTGCATCAAAACACCACCCAAACCCAACAATGAAGCATCACAGTAAACCTCAAATGGTTCCGACGGACTTGGTAATATCAGAATAGGAGCAGTAGTTAACCTCCTCTTTAACTCTTGGAAACCTTCTTCACACTTTGAGTCCCAAACAAACGCTTGCCCCTTTCTAGTCAACATCGTCAATGGTAACGCCAACTTAGAAAATCCCTCAATGAATTTCCTATAATAACCTGCAAGTCCAAGAAAACTCCTTATCTCAGAAACTGACTTCGGAGCTTCCCACTTAGATACCGCTTCTATCTTAGAAGGATCAACAGCAACACCACCTCTGGAAATCACATGACCAAGAAAACTAACCTCTTCTAACCAAAATTCACACTTGGACAATTTAGCAAATAACTTCTTTTCTCGTAGAACTCCTAAAACCACTCTCAAATGTTCAGCATGCTCTTCTTCAGATTTCGAATACACCAAAATATCGTCAATAAACACCACAACAAACTTGTCTAGGTACGGATGGAAAATCCTATTCATATACTCCATAAATACCCCAGGCGCATTAGTCACCCCAAAAGGCATTACAGAATACTCATAATGTCCATACCTTGTTCTGAAAGCAGTCTTCTGAATATCCTCAGTTTTCACACGTATCTGATGATACCCAGATCTCAAATCTATTTTGCTGAACACACTCGCACCAACCAACTGATCCATCAAATCATCAATCCTCGGCAAAGGATACCGATTCTTGATCGTCACTTTATTCAGTTGCCTGTAGTCCACACACAACCTCATAGTACCTTCTTTCTTCTTAACCAATAACACTGGTGCACCCCACGGTGACACACTCGGACGAATAAATTTCTTATCCAACAGGTCTTCCAGCTGACTCTTCAATTCAGCTAACTCAACAGCAGACATACGATACGGAGCCATCGATATCGGCCTAGTACCAGGTACCAAATCAATCGAGAACTCAACTTCACGCTCTGGCGGTAATTCATTCACTTCTTCAGGAAACACATCAGGAAAATCACACACCACAGCTAGATCACAAATCGCCAGTTTATCTTTAGCCTCCAAAGTCGCTAACAGCATAAACAACTCTGCTCCATCTACTACTGCCTCATTCACCTGCCTTGCTGATAGAAACAAACTCTTTCCTTCCTCAATCTCAGGAAAAATCACAGTCTTATCAAAACAGTTGATATACACTCGGTTAAACACCAACCAGTTCATACCCAGGATAACATCAATCTGCACTAGTGGAAGACACACTAGGTCCATCCCAAAG
The DNA here is from genome assembly GCF_024323335.1 of Lathyrus oleraceus. Taxonomy (NCBI): domain Eukaryota; kingdom Viridiplantae; phylum Streptophyta; class Magnoliopsida; order Fabales; family Fabaceae; genus Lathyrus; species Lathyrus oleraceus. The sequence goes on from NC_066580.1 coordinate 122,407,586, forward strand.
TCTCTACCAAAAATACTCAAAGGACAATTTAAACAAACTGAAGTAGTAGTCACTGAACCCTTCGCAGGAGTATCAATCACCATACTTCCATGCATCTCAGATATCTCTAATCTAAGTTTCACAGCACAATCCAAAGATATAAAGGAATGAGTCGCACCTGTGTCAATAATAGCTACAAGAGGAAAGCCATTAATATAACACGTACCTCGGATCAAACGATCATCTGCAGAAGTCTCAGAACCCGATAAAGCAAAGACCTTGCCCCCCGACTGGTTCTCTCTCTTCGGCTTAGGACACTGTGGACTGATATGACCCACCTCTCCACAGTTGAAACAAGTCACAGTCTTCAACCGGCACTCTGCAGCCAAGTGACCACCTTTTCCACACTTAAAACACTTCTTCTCATTACTGGTACACTCATGGATACGATGTCCCGCCTGACCACATCTGTAACACTTAGCAGGGGCACTGGAGTCTCCCCCACTAGGCCTCTTCATCCCACTTTGTCTCTGGAAACCTTTGCCAGCTGCATACGGTTTCCCACGATCATTCTGATTCTTGCCTTTCCTATCAACCCTTTGCTGATAGCTCTCCGCTCTGGCCTTGGTATCCTGTTCAAAAATCCTGCAACAGTCAACCAAGTCAGAAAACACTCTAATCCGCTGATACCCAATAGCCTGCTTGATCTCGGGACGTAACCCGTTCTCAAACTTCACACATTTTGAAAATTCCCCAGTAGCCTCATTATAGGGAGTGTAATACTTCGACAGCTCTGTGAACTTAGCAGCATACTCAGTAACAGACCGGTTGCCCTGCTTCAATTCTAAGAACTCTATCTCTTTCTTTCCTCTGACATCCTCTGGAAAGTACTTCCTCAGGAATCTCTCTCTGAACACCGCCCACGTGATTTCAGTACTTCCAGCAGCTTCCAACTCAGTGCGGGTAGCAACCCACCAATCATCTGCTTCCTCTGACAGCATATGCGTACCGAACCTGACCTTCTGGTTATCGGCACACTCAGTCACTCAGAAGATCCTCTCAATCTCTTTCAACCACTTCTGAGCACCATCTGGATCGTATGCTCCCTTGAACATTGGAGGATTATTCTTCTGGAACTCACTCAGTTGACGAGCAGCTCCCATTCCCACAACATTCGGATTCCCTCCAAGTACTCCAGCTAGCATACCCAGAGCCTCAGCAATCGCAGCATCGTCTCTACCTCTTCCAGCCATCTCTATTCTGAAAACCCAACAAGCTAAAACAATAAGTACTGATAGGGTTGCACAACACCTATCACGTACAGGGAAACAGAATAATTATGACTCGACTCGACCGACTATGCTCTGATACCACTTAATGTAACACCCTTCTAAAAATACCCCAATATTTAATTAAAACCACAAAATATAATCAGAGTAGATATGCAATTAAAGGTGTCACACTTGACACTTCACACCATTCACCAAAATATCCTGTCATGCTCATTTATTTAATCAAAATAAAACATTTGCATAATTCGCAGCGGATAAAATATAACAACAATGCAAAACATGTAACACATTACATGTAAACTTGTTCAACAATCAACAATGAAAAACAAGTAAAACATCCCGTCCCGATGTTACATCTACCAGAGCATGACCCACTAAGGAACTACACTAGACTCCAAGGACTAGCTTCTACTCAATCACTGCTCGTTACCTGAAACAAAGTTGTAAGGGTGAGTTCCTCAATCGATATAATAAGCATTATAAAATATCATGTAATGCTAAGTAAATTAACACATTTCATCACCCTAATCATATCACACATTCAACAACGGTAACATCAACTAGTAATCATCATCATACTCAACTCAACACAAAACACACGTATAATATTGGAATACATCCATTCATATTATACGCCATACATATATTATGCAATGAGACTCCATGCATGCGGTACCGATTATTCGTGAACATATAGTTCAACCTCACCGATCAAATCCAGATACGGCTACCAAGCTCACTAGTCCCACTCATTTGAGACCTAGTGACTCACTCACTAATTCCTCACCATGGGAATTAGCTACCACCCCAAGGGCTATGATATGCACGCTAATCACCTAGCATGCAAACATCAACAACAATCCACAATACTCACTCACTAATTCCTCACCATGGGAATTAGCTACCACCATAAAGGCCATAATATACATGCCAAATCACCTAGCATGCAAACATCAACAACAATTCAAAATAGACATATGCTCACACTCTAAGCCATAAACAGTCCATTCACAATTGCATACATAACAGATACATTCACATTATTATGCATACCATCATACATCATCAGCATGTTTATCACAGAATTATATCATATCATGCTAATTAATAATCACAGTATTAGCACACTCTACTAATACCTACACTGTTCAAAACAACGGGAAACGATCCCTACTATATCATACATCAGCTAAAATTACATTACTCAGCTGAACAACCAAAAACTGCACAACCACAGCACAGAAAAATCACAATTCTGCCCATACGCGTATTGCCTAGTCCCATACGCGTATGGCCCATTTCTCAGCCAATCCCATACGCGTATTGCCTGCCTCATACGCGTATGCTACGCGTACCACATCCTCATACGCGTACCAACAGAGACAAAACTACGTTAAAATCATCATCTTCTTCATCCATACGCGTATTGCCTAGTGCCATACGCGTACCAGACCATCTCATACGCGTATTGCCTAGTGCCATACGCGTATGACCAGAAACCAGAATTCCAGATCTGCTATGGTTTTCTCTGCTACGAGATTCTCAGATCCAACCTTCCACATTCCAATTTTTACACAACATTCATTCATATTGTCTAACACAGATCATACACATTCGATCTCACAAATTCTAACATTATTCCATCTAATCCTTACGAATTTTCTTCAATTATAACTCATATCACATTCATCCATAGATTCACCAATTTCAGCATGCATCATTCTAATCAGAGTCGATTCAATGGTTATCACTACCCATTACATGTTAACCCATAATACCCATTAAACGGCAATAAACCCCCCTTACCTGAGTTAATCCGGCGAATCTTTAAGCTTCAAGCTTTTCTCTTCTCCAACCTTCTTCCTCTTGCTCTGCCTCTTTGCCCTTTTCCTCTTTTCAGTCGCTTCTCTGCTTTTCACGTAAAACCCTCTTTTTACCAAAATGGAACTTTTTTTTCCTTATTTCCAACTTATATATTTTCCAATAATTATTATTCCAATAATAATAATAATAATAATAATCCAAAAATTCCAATTATTTAATTAAATTAATAAATATAATATTAACTTAAATTAAATAATTATCTTATTTTTATCGGGGTGTTACAACATTCATGCCTGACAGCATATGCTATATTGTAGGTTGTTCAGTTTTCTATTTCAGCTTTTTCTCAGGCTATTCTTCAGGGATTTAACAACTGAGAGAAAATCCAGGAAATCAACAACCAAGCTACATTCAATGAACCTAACAAATAGCCTATTTGTTAGTAACCTAAATGTTGAATTTATGGGAACTCGCGTGACCTTAAATTCAGGAGAATACAGGTGCAAAAGCCCAGGATACTGCAATATAAAAGGAAGGCGTTCCTTCATTCAGTGTTAGGGATTTTGAGGCGTGAAGATTTTGTATGTCCATCATACTTCACTGCTGTATTTTTGTGAGTCTAGTATTAGACGTATCTTGTAACCCAAGTCATTATCAAGTAGATGATAGCTGTGGCATAGGGTGTTCATTGAGTTGTAAGTGTTGTGTCACTCAAAGCTTTTAAGCGTGAGTGCTGTGTATCTTGATTAAAGCTGTGAAGCACAATCAAGAGTTGTTTGAAGTGTGACTTCAACTTGTCTTTAATATTGTTTAAAGATAGTAATCACTGAGGTGATTGAGGGGGAGTGAGTAGGAACTCTGATCTTAGGTTAAGATTGAAATTGCATTGGGTAGGGATTAAGTGATAAGTTGTAAACGGGTGAGTTTAGCTTTGAATTGATACTACTAATAGTGGATTTCCTCCCTGGCTTGGTAGCCCCCAGATGTAGGTCATGTTGGACTGAACTGGGTAAACAATTACTTGTGTTATTTACTGCACTTACTGTTAAGTTCTGCATAATCCCTGTCTGTGTAGAATTGGATGTCATAACAACCCGTGTGACATCCAAAGTCTGATAACTAGAATTTCACATTGCACTCTCTACTATAGAAGCAGAATATATATCAACTTCGTTATGCACTACTCAGATGCTCTGGATGAAGAATCAACTAGAAGATCTTCAGATATATGAGAGTAACGTTCCTATCTTCTGTGATAATACTGCTGCCATATGTTTAAGTAAGAACCCTATTCTACATTCCAGAGCAAAGCACATAGAAATCAAACATCATTTTATTAGAGATTATGTTCATAAAGAGGTAATTTATTTGAAATTCATAGATACATATCACCAATGGGCTGATATCTTCACAAAACCCTTTGCTAAAGATAGGTTCTCGTTCATTCTGAAACATTTAAAAATTGAAAATTGCCCAGAATAAAACAGACTTGTGCTTCTCTGAAATGGAAAAATAGGCTCTAAACTTAACATCTGGTGTCTGAATCTGACTCTGATACTTCTACCAGTTAGAAGTCACCTGAATCAGAAATCCTCAGGGTCCAATCTCTAGGGATTCTTGAAGATAAGATATATCAACATGTGGTCTCTCTTGCATCTGACTATGGATCTTCTAGACAACTGTCTAGCACAGAACTCAAAAGACAGACTTTTGAGATTTCCTCGAGTAGTGTGCTGATTTGTGGATTAGACATTCATCATTAGCTGTAATTAATTTCGCCCCTTGCGTGTCAACTCATTTTTCTGTGCCAACATTTAATTATTGTTCATATTCCCTTCTAACGTTGTCGTTTTGCATGCTTTCCCTATATACTTATACTTGCCACAATTCACACTTCACACTTCACACTTTTCACTCACATACTACACAAACCCTTTTCTCTCAACCTTCAAGGCACTCTCAAGCATCTTCAAGAGTTCTTCAGCAACCTTCATCTTCTTCATAGATTCCCAACAACAATCTGTTTACAACTTCTCTCAACAAATGGAATCAACAGAACAACCTTCAATCTCTTCCCAGAAAATTACTACAATAAATGCTACTATTTCCTCGCCAATTTACAAGGAACCCCATATATTGGATTGTGAACCCCATATTAATCTTGCCACTCCATTCGACAAACTAGAAGTTCTCTGCGAATTGTTGGTCATTTTTGAGAACATGAAGAGGAATGGGATTGGCCTCACCAAAGAACTTAGAAAGAAAGGGTGGAAAAACTACTTTCAAAGTCTCTATGGTCCTATATACACCTATCTGGTGAAGGAATTCTGGAGATTTGCAGATTCAGACGACTACTACACTGTCTCTTATGTTCTAGGGGTGAAGATGGTCATCATTGAGAAATCAATAGCCACCTTTCTGAACATGGAGAAGACAGGGGGAAGAAGAATCTACAACATTAACCCTAGGGGAAAATACATGTCCCAGGAGATTATCCCAACCATCTTCAAACAGAACGCTGAGGGAAACTCGTCCAAGAATAAGGAGTTTCACCAGAACCTAAGAGTCTGGCTGAAGATCATTTTGGGGACTATTCATCACCGCTAAATGTCCAACTCGTCATACTACATCAACACTGACCAGAAGTGTATCCTCTACTGCCTCAACAAAGGGCTCAAGCTGAATCTGCCAGCCTTGCTATTCAAATATCTGAGGGACTCTGTTAGAGACACCATGAACAGAATGAAGACCATAACATACATTTCTCTGGGTAGGAAGATCTCTGATGTTCTGATAGAGAGTGGTTTGGTGGATCATCTAATTTACCATAATCTGATGGAGGATGTAACAATTGACACTAGAAGGCCTCTGAATTCAAGAAATCTGAAGAGCGTGGGCATCATAGAAAGAATCTGGTCAAGCCTTCTCTGGACACCTCCTGGGAAGCACTGAAAGATCACAGGAAGATACCCAATGGCATCTACCTCTTCTCCAAGATAGATCCCCTAGAGGTTGTTGCATACTATCTGTAGGATCTAAGAAACCAAGCGGTTGATATCTCATACTTCTCTGTGGACTGGCTACCAGAACATCCACCATATTTCATGAAGAGGATGTGAGAGCCATCTGAAAGAAAGTATAAGAAGAAAGCTCAGAAGCTGAGAGAAAATTCTACATCTAGACCTCTTGTCCCTCTGGTCTCCTCCTCCTCATCTCCAAGTAAGTCTCTGCCTTCTAACTCTCCATATTTTCATTTAAGGCAACTAGCTTCTTCCCTTTCTCAAACCTCACCCATCTACACACCCTTTGAACCTACACCCTCCACCACAGAGCCCTCTGAAACACCTACATCTAACCCACCATCACCTCCCCTTCAAAAATTTAACCTCACCACCACAGCTCTGCCCATATCTGAAGCTGAAATGATCAATGAACCCATTTTATAATCTTCATCAACACTTTCATCCCCATATTACTATACTATCTCCTCTGACTCTGAGCCATCTGACCCCCAATCTCCCAATCTATCTCAACTTCAGGCTCGTCCCCTCTTCGCCCACAACCAACCTGAACCAGAAACAAATATCCCATCTCCATCTGAACCACCACCAACACCTCCATCTGAATCACACATCGAAACTCCCACTGAAAAACCCCATTACCCATCACTCTGAACATCCCACTGAAACAACCCCCACACCACCAGAACCAACATCTCCCACATCTGAACCAGAACCCACCCTTCCCACCCTGGAAGAAGTAGTAACCTTATTTGTTGAGTCTTCAGTGGAGAAGACCAGATCACTATCTGCAAACTCTAGAATCAATGATGAACCCTCTGCAGTGAGGATTCACTGGAATAGAGTGACCAAATGGATGACATCTGAGGCTTTCAAGCTGAAAGGCCTCTTTGAACAAGTCTGAAACGACTTCGTCAGAGAAGCTGGAGAGAGGTTGCAAGCACGTCTGGCCAAAGAGGCAGAAGAGAGAGCCAGAAGAGAAGCTGAAGAGAAGGCTCGTCTGGAGGAAGAACAAAGAGCAAGAGAAGCTGCAGAGAAGGCCGATGTTGAGGCTGCTACTGCTGCCGCTGAAGCTGAAGCCAAAGAAAAGGTTGATGCTGAAGAAGCAGCACGCATAGCTGTAGAAGAAGCTGCCAAGGCAAGAACTGACGCTTTGACTCAGGGGGAGCAATCTCACTTAGACTTTTTTCCTCTAGTATTGAAGACTCTAGAAGAGCTATAGAAGGAATAGCATATCATAAGATCCGGACTAGATCAACAGGACTCTGTCAACTCCAACATTCAAAACTTGCTGACTCAGTTGCTTCAGAGGATGCCACCACCTCCGAACCCTTAGGCAATTAAGATTTGTTTTGTTGTTTTCTCTACTTGCCTATATGATATGTATTCTCTAAGTGTTTCTCTCTCTGCTCTTAATAGCTAATCATCTTATATGTATTTCTCTTTCCCATATATGAATCATATTTTGCCTACTCTATATTTTTTCTAAGTCTTTTTAAGTCTGACAAAAAGGGGGAGTATAAAAACAGCTCTGATGAAATAATATCTAAGCCTCTTGCTGCACTGCGCACATTTAAAAACTCTTGTGAAATCCTAAGCTATGCAGAAAGTATCTAAGGTAAAAATTGGCTGCTACGCAAGGAGATCTGGTAAGAACATCTAAAAAAATTTATGATCTATCTCAGGGGGAGTCGTCACTCGTCTGACTCTGAGATAATTTTCTTAAAAATCCTTGTTGAAGTATCATTATTTCACCATCACTCTGAGGTTTTTGTCACCATCAAAAAGGGGGAGATTGTAAGAACAAGATTTTGTGTCTACAATTCATCTCTAAGGTTTTGATGATAACAAATTGGTACCCTAACATAAATTATCTAAGTGTGCAGGACTCTAACCGAAAATGGATTAGATAGACATACATCTGATATTCACGTAAGTCCAGAATGACCACTTAGAAGATATTCAAGTAGAGGTTCTGACTTTGAACAAAAGAAAGCGCAAAGTTCTACAAAGAGAGAAGAATCAGACGCTCTGAATATGAATAATGCACTCAACAGGTCTGATGTCTTTACACTCTGGAGAAATCACTATCGGAAAGACATCAAGAACCTCTGAAGTCAATCAGCTTTCAGCAACTATCTAAAGATACACACGCTGAACAAGAACATTTGAGCTCTGTGTACTCTGACTCTGAACAATCACAACGACTTAGCTGCGAAGTCTTCCGGTTTTGGTATGAATCTATTTTTGGAAGAGATTTAACGCGCTCCAAAATTGCTATGGAAAGGATAAAGAGATTAATGACATTAAAATTCCATCATTTCCAAGATATTCATGATTGCCTCAACTAACGGTCTCTTTATCAAATCTATATAAAGGCTGGATCATCTTCATACAAGACAACAAAAAAAAGCATACGAGAATACTACAAACAATTCATAATCTCTTTCATTCTTGTTCATTGTTGTTCACACGAGTTGTTGCTCTAAGTTTGAAATATTGTTGTTCTTATATTGTGTAATTACTGCTTACCTAGAAGCACTAAGCACATTACTGTATTTTCATTCTTGCTGAATATTCCTCAAGTGACTTGTGAAGTCTGTAAGCTTGAGAGGGCTAAGAGATCTTTATCTTCTTAGACGCTCTTTATTGTAATCTTTCAAGATTAGTGGATTAAGTCCTTATTAAAGGCGAAATCACCTTGGCCGGGTGGACTGAAGTAACTTTGAATTTCAAGCGAACCAGGATAAACTTTTGCACTGATAACCTTATTTTTTGCATGTGTTTTATTTGCAAAAGTTTTTATTATCAGTAAAATCAATTCAAACCCCCCTTTCTTGTTTTTCTCTACCTTCAGTTATGACTATTGAAGAGACGACCATTAAAAAGCAATTATAAGGAGTGGTAGACGTTATTGATAGGAGAATTTATGAAGGATATGGAGTGTCAGTCAGTGGGAGAACGATACCTATAAATAAGAGGATATTTTGAGGGTAGAAGGTAGAGAAAAAACACAAAAACCTAACATAATGAACATTCCAACCATTCATTTTAGGCTCTCCTTGAACTAGAACAAGGAAGTTAACCTTTTAGTGTTTTTTAGCAAGAACATTTGGCACCCACCGTGGGGCCTCGTTAAAAATTTCTCAGGTCACACAAAAACATCATCAAAGTGTTAATACTTCAGCCGAGCAATGTCAGGATCATCTCCCAGTCGAAGTGACCTACCTCCACCAGTAGATATAACTCAATTGCTCGCGGTGGTAGAAGCACTTCGTCAGCAAAGTAAAGCCTTGCAAGACAGTGTCTAAGTCTTGCAAACACAAAGTCTTCAAGATGGAGATACAGAGGAGGAGCCTATGGACTCTCAGCCTTTATCCAAAGCTATCTGGGATGATCGGGTCCCAGAGAACTTAAAGCCACCATCGTTCAATGGTAAGATTGATCCATAAGAGCACACTATTACCATTAATAGTCAGATGGCCATAGTATGAGCTTATGATTCACTTAAACGTAAGCTCATGGCCGAGACCTTCAAGGAAGGTGCTTTAAGGTGGTATATGAGTCTACCCCAATTCTCGATCATCAGCTACCCGGACTTGACCAAGAAGATGGTACAACACTTTTCGGCAAGTAAGCATATAAAGGTGTCGACCACTAGTCTGTTTAGCATCCGACAAGGGCACGCAAAGTCTCCCTAAGAATATATGGCAAGATTTAATGAAGAAACAATTAAGGTATCTCACCCGAATCAAGAAATGTTCGTCGGAGCATTTCAGCACGACCTCAAGGCCAGACAGTTTAACGAATCTTTAGAATAAAAACCGACGTCTAACATGGATGAGGTTATCACCCGAGCGAAGTGTTACATGAAAGAAAAAGAAAGTAATATGGAGAAAAGATCTCGTGATGCAAAAGAGAAAGTGTGAACCAAGGAAGAAGGAACCAGACATAAGAAGGAATACTTTAATCTAGGAGCCATAGATCGGCCAATAGCAAGACCATCCCGACGACCATTAAAAAAAGAGCAGGATTACATGCCACAGGCGCGAAGACATCTTAAAGGAGGTCTATCACCTCAAATTGCTCCTCAGGCCGGTGGTCCCAAAAGGGGTGCACATTATGATGTGAAAAGACGGAAGTGCATGGTGTGCATACCACAAACTTCAAGGACACCACACAGAAAATTATCACTAGTTGAAGAAAGAAATTGAAATATTAATTCAGAGAGGTAGGTTATTGTCGTATGTTAAAGACGTGGGAGGTCATCTCGGAATAAGAAATCCTCCTCGAGAAGACTCTAATTCGGAAAATCCTACACAGAAGAATGGGAAATGTACATAAGAAGTCCGCGAAGCCAGAATAACTTGTCATACGCTAAATACGATAGCAGGGGGATCCGTGGGAAGAGGAGAAACTAGCTCGGCTAGGAAAAGGTATGTTCAATCAGTAATGCATATTGAAGAAAAGTCACCATCAGAGGGGAAATAGGATTCAATTGTGATTAGTTTCTCCAAAAAGGACTCAGAAAGAGTGTTGGCTCACGAAAGCGATCCCATGCTGATTAAAGTTTATATTTGGGATTGGAGCATAAAAAGAGTCTTGATAGACCCCGGAAGCTCGGAAAATGTCTTGTATTGGAATGTATTAAAAGGGCTGAATTTTGATACCATCGAGTTAGTCTCGTTTAAAGGTACTTTGGTAGGATTCTCTAGAGGACATGTACAAGTACTAGGGCGTCTGCCCATAATGACCACCTCCGATAGTAAAGACCATGCAAAAAATGTACATGTAATATATCTAATTGCCAATGTTGCATCCCCTATAACATTTTTATTGGAAGACCCTCGTTCAATGCTCTAAAATCAGTGTTGTCTACCATGTATCTTACATTAAAGTATCCCTTAGAAGACGACCGAGTTGGAATAGTGAAAGGTGACCAAGGAATAGCTAGGAAATATTATAAAGATAGTCTAAGATTGAAAAGAAGGAATTATGTTGATGAACCACTAGAGGATAATTAGTTAAAAGTAAACTCAATCAATATTGATCCGCGAGGAGCTATTGAAGAACCAACTAACAAACAGTGAGAGTACAAGAAGGATGCAGAGCAACATCCAATCAGTTCACCCAACTCATATTGGAGCTAGTAAAATATTGAAAGATGAAGATAGAAATATCAGAGGTAGCTTAAGCCTAAGGCACCACTCCTTCGTGTATGACCTATTGAGCACACCATGGCAATTTTACAAACAAATATAGAATATTCCAAGTTCACTGCTCATGACTGACAATAAATGAGGTTCCTAGTAGGGGCTATCGATCACTTCATCATATGGGAAGTGCCAGAGGTAACAAGTAAGATCGTACAGTTCAGAGTAAGAAGGGAGCAAGGAAGGATTAAAAAGATATGGATGGGGAATATCATACGGACTTGGAAAAGTCATGCTTCGAATGAAGAAATAAGTTTGGTAGGCTCGGATAGCATGACTGCCACACAAAGAATTATCAAAAAACCTAAGAATGAGATTTGGCAAAGAGGATGTCACATGGCAAGTTTGACAATAACGAGATTCAGGAAAAGAGGTAAATCGACCTCGGATGGGGAAGGGTCCTTTAGTTCCAATCAGAGGATGAATAATGAGGCTTACAAGTCAAGGGATTTAGAAGATATGGAAAGATCCAGAGTATGGAGTGTGATCGGTTTTAAATTTCATCATAACTACTCTATGTAATAAATATTATTAATAAAATTATGGGAATGTACCACAAGGGTTTTTAATGAGGCACTCAAGGATTTTGAATGAGGTATCCATGGTTGAGGAATATATTGTGTAAAGCATGTAATACAGGTCCTCTGGCATAATCGGCTTTGGTCGGGTAACATTTAATGAAACCTCTGGCCTAACTGAAGTCCAAACGCACTCGAAGCCTCTGGCATAATCGGCTTCGGACGGGTAACGTTTAATAAAACCTATGGCCTAACTGAAGTCAAAGTGCACTTGAAGCCTCTGGCATAATCGGCTTCTACCGGGTAACTTTTAATGAAACCTCTAGTCTAACTGAAGTCCAAGCTCACTTGAATCCTCTAGCATAATCAGCTTCGGTCGGGTAACGTTTAATGAAACCTCTGGCCTAACTGAAGTCCAAATGCACTTGAAGCCTCTGGCATAATCGGCCTCGATCGGATAAAATTTAATGAAACATATGCCCTAACTGAAGTCCAAGCGCCTTGAAGCCTCTGGCATAATCGGCTTTGGCCATTAAATATAGTTGAAGTCTTCGATTTCAAAGCAGTGTGAGGGAATCATCAGATGTCGAATATCCGACATGATCTAATCAGAGTTAGTCGGCCCGTGCCCTAGAATTGGTAAAATTCTTCAAAACATAAAGGTCTGGCTCACTGGGGCTTTAAGCTCATGTGATACGAGTCTGTAAAACAATAGATGAGCTAACACGTTTGAAACCGACTAATATGTCTATGGATTAGGTTAACAAATACATTGTCATCTATAAGATAAAACACTCATAGACCATCAAAGTTTTAGTATAGATGGATGCGGAGATAGTAAAAATGGAGCGATGATCCGATGAGATCTCACTAGGGCTCCGTTATTTCCCGGTCCGACTTCGCCATAGACGATTTACTATGACTAAGAATTTTACTTGCATTATTCTACATCATAAGCTCGGCAGGATTCCCTAGAATTTTAAAGGTCATAAGTCACCGCAGGAAGAAAATTTGGGTCATACTCTGCAATGCCAAAGATCGACAATCTAAATTTCACAAATCATTCAGAACATATGTGCTAGCCTTTTTAGCCTCCCACTAGCTTGATAAATAGGAATACATAAATTATATCCGAAAAAGCTTTGGATAAAGTTAAGCATTTGTCAAGCTTAAGACACATTTAAGACCTCCGTAAAAACCATCTCGAAAAAACATTTGTAAAGATAAAGGCAACCGTAAAGCATTAAACAAAATATATAGTGATGCATGTCATAACTAGATCTGGATACATAATAAAAGGGAATAATCAACATTCTTGAAAAACATTACAAATTTCATGACAAAAATTTACTCTTCATCTTTATCCTCACCTTCAACCTCGAGATCATTGGTAGCAGCACAATCTTCCTAGATCGGATCATTAGTAGGGGAGGGCTCAACTTCTTCCATGTCCACAAGGTGACCATTAACCATAACCTTGAAGAAATCCATCTCGGACAGGTCAATGTCAGGATAGAGGCATAAGGTTAAAGCCTTGGCCCTATCAAATGCGGCATCATCAGCGTCAAGGATGTGAATTTGAGCTTTCTACAAAGATTTTTACAACTGGACATTTGAATCCTGAAGCGACTTTATTTTCTCGGACTATTGGTTAACAGTAGGCTTTAACTCCTGATTCATGGCCTCCAATTTCTCCCTCCTGGTTTTCTCCTCCAATAATTTATTCTCTAAGTCGGATAGTATTACTGCTTGCGCCTTCTGGTGCTCCCTTAATTGAGTAACCTCTTGGCTCAATTTCATCTCATTATGTTCACTTTCATCCCCGGCTTCAAACAGTCTGCAGGTTAAAACAACACATATCATCAAATAAGAGATGATGTTTTTGGTTAGTTCGTGTCGCCCTATAGTCTTCACCCTATTCATGTCTTCCGTGGCATTCAGGTGGTCGTAGAGGAATTTCAATCCATCGAAACTATTGCTCTAGAACTTAAACTCATTAGATGATCTGGTGTGGTTTCCCCCACCGGGCTCACACATCAAATATGAAATTTCCCAATCAGCTATACATACCTCATCACTCATTAAAGTTTTCATCTTCTTTGGAGAACTTGGACGAAAGCCCTTCGAAGGTGAAACACTCGAAGGTTGAGGCTCTTAGGCAATATGAATGCCTTTTCTTGGGGCTACCTTTCATTTCTTTAACAACCAGGTTTCTAAACCGGACAAATACGACTTAACAATAATCTGGACGACTTCTCTCCTCGCCGCTCGGGCTTCTAGCATCAGTCTTTTCTGCTCCTTCACAGAAATGTCAATCATTTTTTTAAAAACAAAATAAGGAGAGAAGATAGCAGAATGCGAGATGACATCACAAGAGGTACACGAAATAAATAGTCAAACGTTACCCCAAAAAGAAAGCATTTGATCTTCAGATGAAGATAATAGATCTCAGACCTTCATCATACAAAAGGAGTCCAAGACAGCTAATAACCTAACTTATTAGTTGTTTAATTTATCGAAATCAAACTCGGATGCCGAAAGGTGATTCTTGGTCCCATAGATGGGGAAACAATGAGACCCGTCTAACATATATTTTACTTGAGGACATCTCGATACACATCTAATGCAAAGAAATCGGTCTTTGAAACCTTTATAGTTGGTAGTGTAAGCTTGGAGAAAACTCTTGACGGGAAGACCACTAATGGTCAGCTATCCGCCCTTTTCAACACCTTTGATTTTGAAAAAGAAGAAAACTAAGTCTACGGTGGGTTATATATCTATGGCCTTGCAAACTATTTCAAAAACTTTGATAAACCCCCATCTATTAAGACGAAGTTGAGAAGGAGCGGTGTTTAGGGTTTTTAATAGATCAAACTCAAAGTCAGTAAAGGGAAGGTGGATGTTAAAATCTTCCAATACCCCGACATAGAAATGGAAGTATTCGTATTTAACTCCTTTAGGCTGAGCTATGCAAACGCATTCCTCTAGATAGAGGGCTCCAAAATAATATCATCTTCATTTCCTGTAGAAGATATATTCCTCAAAGATTGGAGTTTGGCTATTTCCACCTCGTCTATGCAGTTATGGTCGGAACTCATTACCTTTTGATTAATTGACTTTGTAATCTCCATCAACACCTCTACGGATGAACCTGATGAAGAAGAATCAGAGTTAGAATTTCTAAAAGAGGTGGTAATATCGCCGTAAGCCTCATTTACAATACAATCAAAATCAGCCCGGGTTAGAGTATCGCTACATACTCTAACATAAATATCCCAAAGATATTTTATTTCATGAATGCTCAAGGTTCTCAATGTTTTGACATTCTCATCATATGCATCAATAATATCCAGGGAATAAAAGAAGGAAGAAACAAAAATGTACCTGGTATGGGAAGACAAATGATAGCTCTGAAAATGTACTTAGAAGAGGAAAAGACTCCTCCCAATAAATGGTAAATAAGAAGACAGATAGACAATTTTAATTAGGAGAAAATATTGATAAAAAGAACTAAACAGTATGAAGTGTTTCGAATCATAAGGAAGGAGAAAATCCCCATAAGAAATCATCATTACTTAGTAAGGGGGAATCTGATGAGGATACCTTGTCATGATTAAGGACACGTCACCATAAACAAACATCACAGTGTAAATGGATTAGGCATAAAAATAAATTTTCGGGCTCCTTTTGTCCGAGCATTTCAACCTTTTAGATCTCACGCTCAAGGGGCTTATGTACATCCCGGAAAATTAGTTGACCAACCGAGGTAGGAGTTCGGTGAAGCCTACTTGAGCATTTGAGTTCTTTAAGGCCGAATTGGCATGATATCCGAGTATGGTGAGGTCAATAAACCGTATAGTCATGCTACCATTATAAGTCAGAACCCGAGTAAGACATCAAATCTACTAATCGGAATTTGATTAGGACATAGTAATAGGCGTAACAGATCCGACCTCCTATAAACCGAAAATGATACCATCAATACAAGTCTCGCCCAATGACAAGGCACGTATTCCATTTGAAGGGTCACAAGATACAGTTACAATATGATACATTATAGTATGGAGTTATGATTATTGAAGAGGCGACCATTAAAAAGCAGTTATAAGGGGAAACAAACATTATTGATAGGAGAATTTATGAAGGATATTGAGAGTTAGGAAGAGGGAGAAGGAGACCTATAAATAAGAGGATATTTTGAGGGTATAAGACAGACAAAAAACACAAAAACCTCACATAGCGGACACCCCAACAATTCATTTTAGGCTCTCCTTGAACTAGAACGAGGAAGTCAACGTTTTAGTATTTTTTAGCAAGAACAAAATTATTTGGAGTTATTTATAGTATACAAGTAAATGGAAATAATGTTAATAACTTACTTAGTCACGTAGGGTAATGAGAAGTTGTTGTCGTTACGGGGCATATGGACGACATTCTCGACCAAGCCCATGCTTGGAGCAAAAGAGCGTTGGTATAAAATGAACAAGTATATTTATGGGCACTTTTACACAAAGAACTATATAGATAAGACAAAATGGTTGAACCCCAACTATATCTTCTTATATTATTATGTCTCTTAACAAAGGGAAGTACCCAATATTTACAGTATTACCAATAGTTTCGGGAAATAAAAAGTGACGAATTAGTATCATAATATAAAATCTATTTTAATTATTTTTTTGTCACTGGTAAAATTTGGTTTAATACCACATTTCTATAATGATTTTTAAGGTTCCTTAGATAAATACCTTGGCCCCTCGTTGCTATTTTAAATAAATTGGCACAAAAAAATTCCTCGCATATTCCATTGTGTAGGTTAACTTTCCATTAACAACCTTACCTTTGATACATAGACCCAATAACACATACATGTCCTCTAGTGTGACGGTACATTCATCGGTTGGAAGATGAAAAATGTGTGTTTTTGGTCTACATCTTTCTATTAATGTGATCAGTCACCATTTGCATTAAGTTTTCGTTACTAATCCGACAAGAAACCGAGGATTTTTAGACATTGTGCAAGCATTTTTGATACTTTTCAAGGCAATTTTACTTCAGGTATAATATTTAAGCATTTCCATTCATTGTTGCATTTTATTTATATTTTCATGATTTTATGCGTGAGATATCTGTGTTTTTGTCCGACAGGTCCAGGTAGAAGAGCCAGGGAACTCAAAGCAAGACAATGTGAGATTCTGGCAAGCAAATGAGTGAAAAACCCCGGTACAGGAGGCCTGACACGGCCACCCGTGTCATCTAACACGGGCCGTATCAGGAAAAAGGGGGCGTGTCAAGGAAAACAGTGGCCTTACACGGTCACCCGTGTTAGCTGACACAGGCCGTGTCAGGCACCATTCTCATCCGTGTCAAGGGGGTCATGGGCGTGTCACTAGAACAGCAGGCTGACACGGCCACCCGTGTCAGCTGACACGGGCCGTGTCAGCCCAAGACCAAAAATTTCCCTTTTTATCGGGCTTTTGAATATCGGGCTTTCAAAGAGATTTTTGGATATGTCCACCTGTTGCTTGGAATTTTCATTATAAAAGAGGACATTCTGCCTAAGGAAAAATCATCTTGGAACAAGGCAAAACACAGTATTGTCAAGCAATCAAGTATTACAAAGAGCGAGGAGTTCGGAGAGCTAAAGATTTTCATGAGCGGAAACGATTGAAGATCGAAGTCATCCAAATACTTGTAATGTGTAATTTTCATCTTGCATTTGTTTTGAACAATATGAGTAGCTAAACCCCCAAATGCTAGGGGGTGTCCCTGATTTAGAATTGTAACGAATTTGAGTTTACATTTGCATTTATAATATTATGTTTACGGTAACCTTTTGATGTGTTTAATGCTTTCTCTTTCGGACCAATCGAGATTGTTTTATGGTTATCAATTAGGCTGGACCGCCATTGATAAGGTTTTCATCAGGTTACTCTACAATATATATCACCTTGGACTAGCGATACGATGTATGAACCAGAGTATTCTTGATATAATAAAGCTTAACTTCACCTTAATTGCCTATGGACATAAAAATTAGGGTAGATTGATTAAAGGTTTTCTCACCAAGGACTTGGGAGAAAATATCCTTGGAAACTGGTAGTAATTGATATTTGTTGATGCAATCGTGACTCAGAGTTGTTACAGGGATAAATCATACATCTTCCCTGGCATTGTTCCTTTTACCCTGCAAACCCTTATTTTCATTCTTATTTGCCTTTTCCTTTATTCTTATACTTTTACATCTAAAAACCAAATTAATACTTTTTGTGTAATTGAATGATAAATTGAACTTGATACTGACATGCAGCCCTTGAGATCGACATTCAGGGAATTTCCCCATTATTACTATAAAAGGCAAAATAGTACACTTGCTATTTTCCCGATCAAGTTTTTGGCGCCGTTGCCGGGGACTGCCAAAATATAGAGTTTAATTTTAAATTCAATTAAAATTTTGTTGCTATGCAATAAAATTATTTTTCTGTCATTTATATTTTACTAATTTGTGTATGCGAGGAGAACCCTCAATTGAATTTCTTTTTGACGTAGAGATCGAGAGAACCCTTCACTGAAGACGCATAAATGAAAGAGTGGATTCCAAAGAAGAAAGTACCTCTGATCACTCAGAAGTCAAAGAACCAATGGTTGAAGTTCCTCCAATTCCACCTCCTCCATTGTCAACCAATCGGTGAATGTGACAAATTTTCAACTACATCCTAGCACCATCAATCAATTGGAAAAAAAACCTTTCATCGGAAAGGTTAATGAAGATGCCAACAAACACCTGCAAAGATTTTTGACCATGAGCACCACGTTGAAAATTGATGGTCATATTGATGAAGCAAAAAAATTAAGAATGTTCCCCTTCACTTTAGCTGAAGATGCGGAAGAGTGGTTCTACTCTCTTCCAGCTGGCAGTATCACATCATGGGAAGAGATGGAAACTGCATTCTTAAATGAGTACTTTCCAGCATCAGTATTCCTGAGAAAAAGGTATGAAATCCTTAAATTCAAACAGAAGGATGGTGAATCATTGGGAGACGCCTACAAAAGATTCAAAAGGGTCTTAGTAGTGTGTCCAACTCAATATATGGATCAGATCGAACAAATGCAGATGTTCGTTAATGGACTGAAAATAAAAACAAAACAGTTGACTGACATAGCAGCTGGTGGCTCAACAAATTTCTCAACGGCCACTGGTATTAAGAGGATTATTGAAGTAATAGCTGCCAATGAGCATCTAGAATTATACGACATGTGTACTAGTCAACCAGAGGGGGTGATTAATCTAAAATTAGAGACAAATAAAATCCATCTAGAAGACACAATTGCTGCCGAAGTAGACAAGAAGTTGAAAGCTATGAATATAGGTACTCAACAGATAGATCAGATCCAGCCGACTCAGGCTAGCACTTGTAAAATCTATAATGGCCCTCATCACACGGTCTATTACTTTGCTACCCCCTAACAAATTGAAGAGATCAAATTCTTGAAGCAGAATAATCCCTACTCTAACACTTACAACCTAGGTTGGAAGGATCATCCGAATTTCTCCTGGAAAGATCAAAGAGGGAATGTTCCGCAACAAGGTACATGGTAATATCAGACTCAGTATCAACAACAACAACAACAACAGACACCTAAAAAGGCTGAATGGGAAATCGCCATTGAAAAATTAGCCTCCTACATCATGCAGTTTCAAGAAGAAACCAGGACTAATCAGAAAAACACCACTGCCTCCATAAAAAATCTCGAAGTCCAAATGGGTCAGATAGCACAACAGTTAACTTCAAGTTCTCAAGCCCCGGGTACCCTACCTAGTGGTACGGTAACAAATCCACGGGAACATAACACTGTTAACGCTGTCGTAACTCGAAGTGGGAAGTCAACAGAGGAAAACAGTATGGAGAAAGATGGATTGTTAGAAGTGGATCTAGAAATCAAGGAAACAAAGGACCAAGATAAAGAAGTGGTACTACCACCTGTCAAGGAGAAAAAAAAGGTTCCAAAACCAGTCATCAAACTCCCTTACCCTCCAAGACAGAAGAAGAAAGATCAACGTGAAAATATTTTTGAGAGGTTCCAGGAAATGTTCAAAAAGCTTGAAATAAACATCCCTTTTTCTGAGGCATTAGAACAAATGCCAATATATGCCAAGTTCATAAAAGACATCATCTCCAAGAAACGTTCCACTGATATAGACTCGATCATCCTCACTGAAACATGCAGTGCCATTCTCCAAGGTGTGAAAATCCCAGTGAAAAAGAAAGACATGGGATCAGTTACTATTCCATGCACTATTGGTGATAGAAAATTCAAGAAGGCTCTGATTGACTTATGAGCAAGTGTAAACTTGATGCCACTATCCATCTATAAGAAATTAGGCATTGGCACCGTTCAAGATACTCGAATGACACTTCAGTTTGCGGATCACTCTGTTAGGCGACCCTATGGGGTTGAGGAAGACGTTCTTGTAAAAATTGACAAGTTTGTTTTCCTAGTTGACTTCATCATTCTGGAAATGCCCGAAGAGGAGGAGATTCCTCTCATATTGGGCAGACCATTCTTGGAAATAGGACGGTGTATGATAGACATTGAGGAAGGACAATTGGTCTTATTATTTAATTCAAGGTTGAAGTTATTCCTTGGGAAACTAAAGTCAAGATGGTCGGGACCCTTTATGATACAAAAAGTATTTTCGCAAGGAGCCGTTGAACTAAGAAATCCCGCAAACGGAGACACGTTCAAGGTGAATGGGCAGAGAGTCAAACGGTACCTACAAGACCAGGAGGGTAGTCTGATAGACAAAATCCGTCTCACCTAAAAAGACGGAGAACCCTCAAGCCATGCGACGTTAAACGCAGTGCTTCGTGGGAGGAAACCCACATACTTTTAATTCTAATCAGTTATGTATGTTTGTAGGTTTACACAGGAGATCTACAAGGAGGGAAACATCACTTTAACAAATGTCTAATTCATGATAAAGGATAAATAATGTGACCAGAGGTACTGGAGGATGAACGGGAGAAAAATCCAAAAATCGGTCATAAGGGCAGCCTGACACGGCCACCCGTGTCAACTGACACGGGCTGTGTCAGGAGGGTGAACAATCAGGCCATAATGTGAAATAATAGTGGCCTGACACGGGCCGTGTCAGGAACACTGAAGGATTTAGAATTTTTTTGATAAACAGTAGCCTGACACGGGTGGCCATGTCAGCTGACACGGGCGGCCATGTCAGCTGACACGGGCGGCCATGTCAGCTGACACGGCCCGTGTTAGGAACACTGAAGGAAAAAGGAAAACATGGTGATGGACAATATCCTGACACGAGCGGCCGTGTCAGCTGACACGCCTATGTCAGGCAAACAAGATTTTTGATTTTTTTTTGAAATTTCAAATTTTCAAGTGGATCCCACCTATTTATTCCACCTTAACTACACTTTACCCCAATTACCTTATCATTATCAGATTTTTTATTTTCACTACCACCATTCTCTCTCATCATTATCATTATTATCACTCTCTTTCTCTCTAAATCTCACAAACTCCATTAAAACCCAAACCTCAAAACTTCCATAACCACCACTTCCACAACCCTATTGTCAAAACACCCTTCACAAATATTACTCCACTCGTCATCCCCGTTCTAACTGCGGTTTCAGAATTTTCTAACTCCCTATTTCAAATAATTTCTATTTTTGCAGGTCCAAAATGCCCCCGAGGAGAATTCTCACCAGAAAGCAACAACTTGCTGAGATGTCGAGGTCACAAAAGCGACCGAGCGGGAACCCAAATCCACACAACATCCTATTTGACAATCCGGAACAAGAAAAGAGGTATCAAATCCACTAGAAACGGAAACTCACACCTACCAGGTACATGTGTGAGCACACTCTGAACGCTTTAGGGCTCAAAATTGAGGTATACCAGATGTTCCACGTGTTAGGCATGTTGGAGTTCATGAGCCTGGAAGCGCCGACATATGAGCACATCACGCTTGAATTCCTCAGCACGTTGGAATTCCAACTCGAAAAGAGATGGATCGACACTACCAGGTATTATTTCGGGACTTTGCGTTTCTGCCTATTTAATAACTATCATGAATTATCGGTAGAGGAATTGCCAGGGATACTCTGACTCCCATTGTACGGACCATGAGAGGTCTCAGATGGGTTCTCACCTAAGGATTTATGGATTTCCATCACCGAGAGGACGGATTACTCCTCCAAAGGTGCTAAGGCCTCCGGCATCCAGAATCCATATTTCTGGCATGCTCAAAAGGGTTTGGCCTACACCCTGTTTGGAAGAGGCGATAACACAAGGGTTGCCACTCAGAGAGAGTTATTTTTTATGTACTCGATGTCACAAAACAAAGCCATCAATGTAGATGCCTTTGCAGCTGACTATCTGGGCAGGGTTGGCCGAGAAGACTCTAGAGGCATCTCTGTAGGTGGCATGATCACCCAAATTGCCGAACATTTCGGGTATCAGGGTGTTTTACTCGAAGACACGCCAATTGCAGGTAAAACCAAAATTGACATGTCAGCTTTGATTCAACAAGGTATGATTGTTGTTGCCCCCACATACTATTTTGTGCTTATACATAAACAGTTCATTATAGCTCTGCCGGATCCGGACAGAGTTAGTATTACTGACTGTCCCAACTGGTTGTATGTAAGCGTTGGCCCCGACACGGAGGAAGGCCACGATACTGACCATTTTGCTGCAGGGGAGCAGTTTGTAGATGACCAGGTGGATGCCACAGAGGCAGAAGAAGAGGAACCTCAAAATCCTCAAGAATAGTTTGTACCCCCATATCAGGAGCCTACCCAGCAGGAGGCAGGATCCTCTTCTTGGTCCACTGACAAATGGACCTGGGTACAAACTGAATTGGGTGACTTAAGGACGGAGCAACAACGACAAGGCATCGAGAAAGCCCGACAGGGGGCAATGTTGGATGAGATGAGCAACATGATGCGATAGTTGATATTGCATTTTCCACACCCACCTCCTCAGTAGGGTACTGTGAGTGTTCTCCTTCGCTCTTGTTCGCAAACATTGAGGCAAATGTTTAGTTCAAGTGTGGGGGAGATTTTATGTTTTTTATTGATATTTTAAGTATGGTTATTTTCAGTATTTTGTTATTTTACTCTATTGCATTCTAGATTTGGTTTTTCTGTTTGAAGGTATATTATGCTGCGAGTGTTTCAAATCTATGGTGATATTGTGGAAATAGTAATGATCACGATTGGGAGGGGATGAAAGGATCACACCACTTACCATTGCTTGTTGTGAAGGATCTCCCCAGGAAGTTGACACCGCTGAAAAAGAAAGATTGGACGCAACGTATACAGCTTAACCAACATAAGTGTCTTGTACATTCCGAGTACTGTGGATACTGTCAAAGCTTAACCAAACAGGGTGATTCATAAAAATCCAAACACATTGATCATCATGAGCGATATTCAAGTTTGTCTTTATCACTCTAAATTTGCGTAGACTCTCTGGGACTGTCACTGCATGATTACACACACTGAGGCACATTGTTTGAAATTAACCTCGAGCCTTTCTAATCATCCCAAATAATGTTATCCCTTGTAAACCCCATTTGAGCATGTATCCATTTGTTTGTTTAAACCCCATAAATGTACCCCTTGGTCAAAACACTTCCTTACCCTGTTCAGAGTCATGTTAATATTATTAAACTGTATTAAAAAGCTAAGTTTGGGGTAAAAAACCCCAAGAGTTCCAAAAGCCCAAGAAAGTGCAAAAATAAAGAAAAAAGTGAAGTAGAAAATAATCGAGAGAAAAAGAGAAAAAAAATATATATATATAAATAAACGCGAAGATTCAAAAGAAGCATTAGCCAAAGTAGGACACTCAGTTGAAAAATAGAAAAAAGAAAAACCGAGCGAAAAACAAAAGAAAAACAAACCAACACAGTAGGTGACATTGACTCTGAACCAAAAACCACTTGTTTCCTAATTTTTGTTTGAATATCCACACCTCAACCCAA
Organism: Lathyrus oleraceus; assembly: GCF_024323335.1. NCBI lineage: Eukaryota > Viridiplantae > Streptophyta > Magnoliopsida > Fabales > Fabaceae > Lathyrus > Lathyrus oleraceus. The sequence goes on from NC_066580.1 coordinate 122,431,451, forward strand.
GCCACGTTACAACCCGAAAGACCTCAAAAGTGTGTGTTTTGTGTGTAGGTGATATGAAAAGAGAGACTATTCAAACTTGCGAGTTGATATTGCATATTCTGAATTATGAGTGAAAACACTTAACCCCGAGAGAATTGGTGAGAATGTGATATAAACTGACAAGTGAAACGATGCTTTGAAGTGGAAATGCGGTTGAAAATTAACAAGGAAAAAGCATGACTTATGGAAGGAAGAGGGAAGACGTTAGCGAATGATCTCAGCAGTGTTAGGAAACATAAAGAATCATGGGGAGTGACACGCAGTGTCATCTGAAACATTACTTGAGGACAAGCAATGAGCTAAGTTTGAGGTTGTGATCAGTCACCATTTGCATTAAGTTTTCGTTACTAATCCGACAAGAAACCGAGATTTTGAGACACTGTGCAAGCATTTTTTATACTTTTCAAGGCAATTTTACTTCCGGTATAATATTTAAGCATTTCCATTCATTGTTGCATTTTATTTATATTTTCGTGATTTTATGCGTGGGATATCTGTGTTTTTGCCCGACAGGTCCAGGTAGAAGAGCCAGGGAACTCATAACAAGACAATGCGAGATTCCGACAAGCAAAGGAGTGGAAAACCCCGGTACAGGAGGCCACCCGTGTCATCTGACACGGGCCATGTCAGGCAAAAGGGGGCGTGTCAAGGAAAACAATGGCCTGACGTGGCCACCCGTGTCAGCTGGCACGGGCTGCGTCAGGCACCATTCCCAGCCGTGTCAAGGGGGCCATGGACGTGTCACCAGAACAGCAGGTTGACACGGCCACCCGTGTCAGCCCAAGACCAAAAATTGCCCTTTTTATCGGGCTTTTGAATATCAGTCTTTCAGTTATATTTTTGGACATATCCACTTGTTGCTTGGAATTTTCATTATAAAAGAGGACCTTCTGCCTAAGGAAAAATCATCTTGGAACAAGATAAAACACAATATTGTCAAGCAATCAAGTATTATAGAGAGCGAGGAGTTCGGAGAGTTGAAGGTTTTCATAAGCGGAAGCGATTGAAGATCGAAGTCATCCAAATACTTGTAATGTGTAACTTTTATCTTGCATTTGTTTTGAACAATATGAGTAGCTAAACCCCCCAATGCTAGGGGGTGTCCCTGATTTAGAATTGTAATGAATTTGAGTTTACATTTGCATTTATACTATTATGTTTACGGTAACTTTTTGATGTGTTTAATGCTTTCTCTTTCGGACCAATCGAGATTGTTTTGTGGTTATCAATTAGGCTAGACCGCCATTGATAAGGTTTTCATCAGGTTACTCTATAGTAGATATCACCTAGGACTAGGGATACCCTGTATGAACCAGAGTATTCTTGATATAATAAAGCTTAACTTCACCTTAATTGCCTATGGACATAGAAATTAGGGTAGATTGATTAAAGATTTTCTCACCAAGGACTTGGGAGAAAATACCCTTGAGAACTGGTAGTAATTGATATTTGTTGATGCAATCGTGACTCAGAGTTGTTACAGGGATAAATCATACACCTTCCCTGACATTTTTCCTTTTACCCTGCAAACCCTTATTTTCATTCTTATTTGCCTTTGCCTTTATTCTTATACTTTTACATCTAAAAACCAAATTAATACTTTTTGTTTAATTGAATGATAAATTGAACTCGATACTAACGTGCAGTCCTTGAGATCGATATTCGGGGAACTTTCCCATTATTACTATAAAAGACAAAATAGTACACTTGCTATTTTCCCGATCATAATGCAAGGATAAATTTATAATCAACGGAGTAGGAAAAGATATTGAGGACATTACCAAAACCGACGTGTTATAAATACAGTTATATCAACATGTCGTGTGAGATATATTCATGTACACGACAACGAAATCTCTTTGTATCCTAAAAAACATTTATAAGTTTATTTTTAAAAAAATTATTAAGGAAAATGTAAAGTGACTCTTGCAAAATAAAAACTTACAAAATTTGCAATGTTGTTGATGGTTCCTCTATGCTTTTCACCCATGGTCAAGAGCGCCATTTTTAGAAAGTGTGTTTGTTTGTTGATGATGAAAATGTGTTTGTTGATGATGAAAATGAGTAAGGAAAATGTGTTTGTTAATGAGTGAAAGTGGTATTTATAGTGAATTCAGTAAGGGTGTAATTTATGGTGAATGTAGTTGGGAGGTGTGCTTGTTGTTACGTGTTAAATGCATAAACTCAATTCTGCATGCATGCGTGCAATTCTACATTATCAATGCTCACATCAATTGTGATACATATGACTCTGAAATATTCAGGTTTAATTTTTAAAATACTGATATTATCCAGTTTGCAATAAATAAAAGAACATATTTCTCGCATTTCAAAGAGAAAATAGAGGCGAAGTTAATGTCTGATCCAGTGTCACAAATTATATACAAAAATCCAGTTTTTTTACAACAACCAAGTCAAATATTTTCAGCTAAAGATTCGAGATTATGAAGATGTTGAAAATATGTTTCTTAGTCATTAACATTAAGTGTTCAACTATATTGAGTTATATATTTTACTACAACAACCTCAACAGTCTCAAAATCTCATATTGTTGAACAACTATAAATATTTGATCAAACTAACAACGACGATCAAGCTGAAGTCGATGTCATTGACGATGAAGAAGAATAATCTGAGACACTGGTTGATAATATGGTGAATGATGACTCTGTAGACGAAGAGAAATATCCATTACCATAAAGCCATGTGTATTATTTGCCACAACACATGAAAATCTTGAACTTGAACGGAGATGATTCATCCTCGGATATTTTTTACAACCCGTGTATACAGTCGAATGAAGCGTTAAAAGGGGGAGACAAGTTTCATACAAAAGAAGACTATGTGAGAGCTATGAAAATGTTTAACATGGAAAACTCTGTTGATTATAATGTAGATCGTATCGATGAGACATATGATACCATAATTTCCTACCATAGTGATTACAGTCGTCATAATGTGATTTTTACGAGCAAATTTGGATGAAAACAAAAGAGTAATGAGGAAAAGGCATGCCAAAGTGTGAATAATAGATCAAAAACTACTAAGAGTTGCAAAATATTAGACTTCAAAAAATTCGGAAGAAATTGTGAAGAAACGGGCATTTTTTTGGCATAATTTACATTATGACATATGTTCAGTGATTTGATCATATTTGGAGTTTCTTAACTCTGATTGAGACGAGAATTTTCGGAAATGAAAGATAAAAAGGAGATTTAGCCACTAGAATTATCGTGCGTGCGATGTTGAGCATTAAGGTGTGATGACATGCGTTTTGGATGATACACATATTTTTATTTAAAGGTAAATTTGGCTACTTTTTGGAAGTTCTGAAACCTGGAGATAAAGTGACCGCTAGGGATATTCAATGGTGATTTTGGAGCATCTTGGAGTCATTAGAGAGAAGTTATTCCATAGATTTTAATGATGAATGCTTATCAACTCATGGTATTTGTTAATTTATCAATGTGTAGTTAAGTTTATCTAGATTAAGTCTTTTTAAGATCAACCTTATTTCTCCTCTATTGTAACATTTATGTTTGAGATTTATTGAGACTTGGATTATTATTATCGTTATTGAGATACGTAGGGATTTCTAACCGTTAGTCTGCCTATATGATCTAGACAATTTATTTGACTTTGTAATTAAATAGGGACATGTAATTAGAATTCGTTGCTTATGAATTCGTCTGCCTATACGATCTATATTTAACTTTGAAATGGCCTAAAGAATTAAGGATTATCGTATACATTAGTGAGCTGCACATCAAGGAAATGTCGTGGTTTTGTTAATTTGCAGAGAGATAATAACTTAATTGAAACTCAATAAATACACCGTTCATCAACAGGTAAAATTAAGAAGATTCGAGAAAATACCTGATCCCCTTTCTCATCTTGAACTTCATCCTTTTAATTTCTCGTTTTAGAATTGGTTTTCTAAAGCCCCTTCTCCCCAATTTAATTACTTAAATTCACACATAATTCTCTTGTTAAATTACAATCCTCGTGGAGACGAACTTTTTTATTATTATTTAGACACTATCGATACACTTACCGAGAAGTCATCAAGTTTTTGGCACTGTTGCCGGGAATGTTGATTTCAACAAGGAGATGTTTGTGCTTATTTGTTATTTTTACATTTTAAGGTTTAAAATTTGAATTTTCTTAGTAGCTATTTATTTGCTATTTTGTTTTGATTTTTCTTAATTTTTGTTTTAGTTTCTAATTTTTAGTTGGTTCTGGTAATTAATTACAATTCTATTTTTAGTTTCTATCTAGAATTTTTATTTTTAATTTTTATTTGTTGTTTTTTATTTTTGTTGTTATTATTTTTTATTTTTGTTTTTGTATTCTTTAGTTCTTATTAATTAGTACAGTGCTATTGAGGTATTTGTTTTATTTGTTTATGGAAGGTTTATGATAGAATAAAAATAAAAAACAAAGACTAACAAAAGCAACTTAGTTAGAATAATTAGCAAGGGAAGAACAAGAGGAAAGAATCATGGTTGTTCCACCATAACATATATTGGGGTACAATTGCAGGAGAACGAACGTTGGGCGGATATATCTTGGGTTTCAATTGGTAATCTTGTAACTTTTAACATTAAAAATGTTGTTGTGACAAGTTTGAGAGATAATCGGTTCAACGGAAGTGATATTAGAGATTCTTGGGAGCATTTGGCTAGATTTTAAGACACTTGTTTGATGTGCAAGCAGAATGATGTGTTTGAAGAATAGGTGTAATTGCAATTATGAGTTTTCTCTCTGAGAGAAAGAGCAAAAGACTGCTTGGAATGTTTAGCAAACAGTACCATTCGTACTTGGAAGGAGTTGGAAGACATGTTTTTAGAGAGGTTTATGGAAAGAAGATTAGAAATATCAAATTTTGATCAAGGTGATTATGAGTCATTGTATGATGCATGGGAGAGATTCAAGTTGTTATTCCATATATGCCTAATCACAATATGAGTAGTATAGAGCATATGCATAATTTTACCAAAGGTATCACAACTCAAATGAGAATGCTTTTGATTTCCTCAACTGGAGGTACTATAAGGACTAAGACAAGTTATGAGTTAAAAATGTTGATTGAAAAGATGTGTTAGAATGAGTATCGCTCAAGTGAACGAGCGACAAAACAAAAAGGTATTCATGCAGTTGATTCGACCATAACATTATCAGCTCAAATAGAAGCACTTTCTAAATAGTTAGCTGCAACGCAACTGACCCAAGAAAATGTTAGCCAAATTCATACACTTGGATGTGATTTTTATGGAGAAGAACATGCAAATGGTAATTGTACAATAGAGGTGGAGAGTGACGAAGTTCAGTATGATAATTTTCAAAAGAATAATCCTTACTGTGGAAAATCCAAAAAATGAAATGTGCAAAACCATTGAATTGAGAAATAGAGTGGTGCCTTATGAACCAAAGGTGAGTGAGGAAAAGAAAGAATCGAGTGAAATTGATAAAAAGAGTGGAAAAGAAGTGGTAGTTGAAAACGAAGTTGAGAAGAACTCCGGGGGGAAAAAAGTGATAATAATAGTGATAAATAAGTTAGAGGCTACACCTTTAACCAATTCATAGATAACAAATCACCCTTCAGAAGAACAATGAAACAAATCTTAACTGAACCTAATCCCGAGCTGCCTTATTACATCATACCAGTTTGCACGATTGTGAAGAAGAATCCGAAGAAAGAGAAGGAAGTGAGTCAGTTAAAAAAGTTTATGGAGATGTTGAATAAAATACAAGTCAACATTACATTTTGTGAAGCCCTAGAACATATGCTTGTTTATGCCAAATTCATGAAAGAGCTCTTATCGGGAAAGAAAAAATTGAAACATGATGATAACATAACTATGGAAAAAGAGTGCAGTGCAATCATCCAGCGCAAGCTTCCATCCAAACCCATTGATCTAGGTAGGCTTACTATTCATTATTCCCATAGTTCAGTAACGATTGGTCATGCTTTATGTGATTTAGGAGCCAACATCAATCTTATGCAGCTATTGATGATGAGGAAGTTGAAGTCTGGCAAACCAAATCCCACTCAGATGACCTTGACACTAGCTGATCATTTTATCAATAATCATTATGGGGTTCTTAAATATGTTTTTGCTAGGACTGATGGGATATTGTTCCCATCTGATTTTGTAATCCTTGACATGCCTTAAGATTATGAGACATCATTATTGTTAGGAAGATCATTCCTAGAAACAAGTAGAGCTCTCATTGATGTTGAGATGAGAGAATTGATTTTGAGATTCAACAAAGAGCGGGTTGCGTTTATGGTGTTTGAAGCCATGAAACTTAAAAAAGAGAACCCGCAATGCTATAAAGTTGATATAGTCTAAGATGTAGTAAAGGAAGTGTCTCCAAGTAAGTCGCCTTTGTTACCTATTGAGCATATTATGGTGAATTCTATTAACGTGAATGAGGAAGGATAAGATGAAGAAGTCTAGGAGTATGTGCATGTCATATCAAAAAGTAAGATATGGAGTAAGTCAAAACCAAGGATCTTAGTGGCAACAAAAGAAAAAAAAATTAAGATCCTTGAAGTGAAAGAGAAGCCTCCACAATCAAAGTTTTCTCTCTTGAGAAAACAACCGAAACCACCTGATCAAGTTTGGAGTCCCTTGTCTAGTTTGAAAAAAGAGAAACATAGAAAATAGTGAGGAAAAATAAGGAAACACGTGGTTGGAACAAAGGTGGTCTAAATGGGAGAAATCGGGCTAATTTCATGTACAAGAATGATTTTGATTTCAAACCAAGTAGATTTAATGATATAAGTCTGAAGGAAGAACTTGATTAGAGAAGAAAACTGTGAAGTTAAGGACCTTAAAGAAGTGTTTAATGGGAGGCAACCCATCGGAGTTTGAATTTCAGTTTCAATTTTTATATAAGTATTTTCCTTTTTGTAATATGACCCAAGGACGAGTACTATCTAGAGTCCATAAAAGCTTCTCCCTTGTACTTATTTTTGTTTAGAATTAATGAACTTGTTTGCTTATATTATTTCTTACAATTTTGATTTGCTACCTTATCAATTCTATTATGAAAAAGAAAAGAAAAAGACATCAGAAAAAATGAACAAAAAAAGATCAACAATGAAGTTTCCTTGCAGATTAAAAGTTGATGAAGAAAGGGGAAACCGACTACATGTACTCAATCTCCAAATACCTTAGCTAGTAAGGTTTGAGCCAGATATTTCCAATATTTACTTTTCCTTCTTATGAGAGTATCCATACATTATTCATTTTCTAGAATTTACATTGTTTCTAATTTTGAGTCTATTCTTCTGATAATACACATTGAGGCAGTTGTTTGTTAAAACTTTGAGCCTTCTAAGTCATCATGTTTTAAAATTATTATAATCGTTGCTTAACCACTTTGAGCCTAAACCATTCTTTTGGTGACTAGGCCCTTATTATATAGCCATTTGACTTGAAAGATAAATTTGTTTCCACCTTATCTAGAGTTAGGTATAAATAATTGTTTTACTTGTCTGATGCAAAGGAAATTTTTGGGGTTGCTCTTGGAAGTTAGCAACAAATAAGTTTGGGATTAGGGTACTAGAGAAATTTGTCAAAAAGAAAAAGAAAAAGAAAAAGAAAAAGAAAGTAAAACAAGAAGTTAAAATAGCTTCTTCAAAAATAAAATTGTGAAAAATAAGACCATAAATATGTAACTCTACAGTACCAAGTGAATTACAAAAGAGTGATATGGAAGGAATTAGATAATATCGGGAAAACAAGGTATCTAACTCCAAAGGTGTAAGCTGATTATCCTAAATTATCCTACCCTGATATAAGCTATGCTACAACCTTTAAAAGACCTCAAAAGTCTGTGTTCAAAACTGATTTTGAAAGATTCGATTAGAAATTTTCCAAAATCATTGTTAAACGGTTTTGTATGTTGATTAAGAGATTACTCGGTCAAATTGAGAGCATATATGTGTGATAAGAGACATGTTGAGTACTTGTATGTTTAGAAAAACCTTTCTGAGTTGATTGGATTGAAGCAGAGAATAGAAGTGTTGATCAGAAAACATAAACATGATGTTTATTGGTAACGATAAGCATTTTAATTCTGACAAAGTGTTCAGTGTGCAAACAGGTCACTTGAGGACAAACAACATATTAAGTTTGGGGTTGTGATGACAGTCGTATAATGTGATTTTTACGAGAAAATTCAGATGAAATCGGAAGAATAATGAGCAAAATTCTTGCCAAAGTTTGATAAATAGAGCTAAAACTACTAAGAGTTGCAGAATACGGGACTTAGAAAGAATTAGAAGAAAACATGAAGAAATTGTGAAGAAATAGGCATTTTTCAGCATAATTTACATCATGAGGTATGTTCGGAAATATGATCATATTTGGAGTTTCGTAAATCGGATTGAGATGAGAATTTTTGCAAAAGAAATCTAAAAAGGAGATTTAGCCCTTGAAATTATCGCACGCGTAATCCTGACTTTCGTGGTGTGATGACACACGTTTTGGCTGACACGCAAATTCCTATTTAAAGACAATTTTGGATACTTTTTGGGAGTTCGGAATCCTGGAGATAAAGTGATGGCTAGGTGTAGCACCTCAAATTTGCACCCTACCTTTTGTGCATACATTTTCATTTTTAGGTCATTAACATAACAAAGTCCATTGCATAGCATTGCATAGCCATTTGCCCAAGTGCAAGTTCAGCTGACAAATTAGGTCAAACTGGTCAGGAGATCAGGTCAAACAAGCAAGCATGTGCCATTGCCATTGGGACAAAGCCCTAGGGTTGATTTATCAATTTCATATGGTCTAAGGATCATTTTGAAGTGGTTTGGCCAAAGATTGGATGCTCAGAAGTCATCAGTCAAGCTGAATTTCAGCTGAAACCCTAGAAGGTCAACTGTGGTCAACTGTGTCGGATTTTATGGATTTGAAGGGGGGAGATGGTTTGAAAGGATTCATTCATGTCCATATAAGTCTCATTTGACATACCAAAGATCAAGGTTGAAGAAAATAAAGTCAGATGAAAAGTTTCCTAAAATGGCAGGTGACCTGTAATTGGAAACTGCCAAAAATGGAAAGTTTTTCTCCTCAAAATTACTTCATCATACAAGCTTCAAATGGGATTTTGTCCAACATGAAAGTTGAAGATCTTGATCTCACCTTTCCAAAAAGTCCAAGAACACTCATTTCTCATGTGTGGTTGGCAAGATATGGTCCAATCATTTTCAGAAAATGCCTAAATTCAAAGTGCCATAACTTTCACATGGAAAGGCCAAATTGGGTGATCTTTCTTTGAGCAAACCACATTTAACATGAACTTTCATGATGCATTATCACATTTCTCCAAAAAGCATCATAGCAAAATGGCGTTTTTCAATTGGACTAATTTGCATTTTTAGCATGAAAAGGTGATTTTGTGAATTACAAGCCATTTGCTCTTGGGACCAATTCCAACACATCATGAATGACATTTAGAACTTGCTTGAACTGATTTTGGACTGATACATTGACTGCATAATGAAAAGGGTATTTTGGCCAAAAATCACAAAAATGCATTTTACACTAATCACTTGAATTTGCCTAAACTTGATTAATTTTTGGATTAGTGTATGGTATAAAGGCTTAATTGTAACAGAAATGCAGAATCAACAATCATTTTTTCAGATCAAAATCCAAAATCTCACAAATTCTCTCAATTTCTCACAATTTTTCTTCACACTTTTTTCATCATTCATCAAGAATTCGTGATTTCCTTTGCTTCTTTTTGCTTTGATCATCAATTACAGGTGATTTAGAGGGACTGTTGAACAAGACTGGTGGAGGAATCGATCAAAAATCTCACTGTTGCAAAGCTTGCTCTTCCATGGCCGTTGGCAAATCTCATTGATCCAAGCATTGTTGAGCTGAGCATTCATCACCATTCATCTCCTACATCAATATACACGATCTGTTTCACTCAATTGGAACTTGAAACGCGCGGATTTCACACTGCAATCCTCAAGAGGTAAATTTTCAAAGTCCCCAATTCTTGAAATCAACATGTGGTTTAGGTAGAGCATCGAACATAGAATAATCTGAAAGTTGAATCGCACGATTTCATCCATTAATCATCAAGAAATCTGGATTTTAAGTTTGCATGTCGAAACATCTTTCGATCGATTCTTCTTGTGTGTTAATTTCTGGATGATTTCACTGTGATAGTTGTAATGTACGTTGCACGCCGGTTCTAACCATATATGGCATGATGATTTTCATGGAGATTTGGTCATGTTGATGTTTTCTGTGCAAGAACACCAAGAACACTCCAATTTCCGTCCAATTCGCGTGCTAGATCCGTTTTCGCTTGGCCTCGTTTTGAAAATTTGTTTCCCGCGTGAACCAGCGAATCACGAGACGCCATTTCATTTAGTGAAACGGACGCGTTTCGCCCTGGCTGTCCAGAATTACAAAATTGCCATCCGCGTTTAATTAATTACATTTCATGCTTAAATAATTATTTCATTTCTTAACCAAACTTCTAAAATTCATAATTAATTCACCTTTAATCCAAATTGAGTGAGGATTTTTGTGTTCATCTCCAAATTTTCTCTAGGTTTTTTAGGTATGATAATCAATGTTGTGCCTGGCTGATTTTAAATTTTGCCTAAGGACTTTGGACATGTATGCTTTAGGTGTATGTTTTGCCATTTCATTCATAAAATGATGATGCCTTATCCAAAATGTGTGAAATTTTATATGCATGTTCTTGACTCTTTCCTGGTGATTTTGGTGTATAGTTTGCTAATTTTGAGTCCCTGGTTAGAGAGATATGATGTGATCAAGTTGAGTGTGACAATTTGTGTCACACTATGTTATGCCATGTTCATGAATTTTGTTTCCATGCTTAGTGAATGCCATTTGCTCTCAATTTTTGCATGTGATATCATCTGTATGTCTAGTTTAATCATGACTTTTTGTAGGATTTGTTGAGCCATTTCCTATTTGATAGGGATTTTTGTTTGCTGTTTAGCCATTTTAGGGTTTTTCTTGAGTGATTACCTTACATGCTTTGTGAAATTCTCATACTTTATCATATGAAGATGAAATTTGGTAGAGTGATTCCTAACATGTTTAAGTTCACTTTGGCTTTGGTCCCATTCATTTATCATTTGTTTCCACTGTTTTACATTTGCTTGAAGTTGACACATGCTTTGTGACCTAGTTTGGATTGATTTTTGCATGTCCTGACTTGTTGAATTTAATTTCCCTACTTCCTCTTGTCGAAATAGCACGAAATTTGATATGAAGCTCATTGAATGTGTTTTGTTTAGACTTGAATTTTTGTGGAATTTATTGAGCTGTTTTGGTGTGACTTAAATTGTGCATGAAATGAATTTGGTGCATAGTTTTGATGTGAGGCCAATTGGATTCTCTTCTTAATTGATTTATCTTGGTTTTGATCATTTTTCACTTGCTGTTTTGGATTTTTCATCTCCTTTTGACCCTAGTCTTGGACTAGTGGTTTGTGATCTCACTTTTGAGTTGTGTTTCAGGTTAATAGCACAAATGGCCTATGCTTGATGATGTGCCTCCATTGGAGTTGACTTGTGACTTGTATATAGCTAATTTTGACTTTGTTTTGCAGGGTTGATATTTGAGTTTGAGCCTTAATGGCTTGCACCTTTGTGCATTGGCTTGTGTTTGTCTGTGTATAGCTAATTGTGAACCATTTGATGTTTGGTTTTGTGATTGGTATACTGATTGTATTTGATTGATTTCAGGTACATTAGTTGCTAAGATTGATTTGCTTTTCTTGATAAGCAATTTGCACTGAGGTATAACATTCTTGTCTCCATGTAGTCGGGAAGACCTGGCTTGTTACCTAGCCAGGCACCTGTCTGAAGTCCTCCTTAAGAGGCAATGTTTGTGCTTGTTTATTTTTGTCCCCAAGCAGGTAAAGACCTCTATGATGCAATTGGCGGATAAGAGAGATATGCAATCTATCTCCCGCTCTTCTGTTGAGTCATCCCTCTGCTCACACCAATGTGTTGATGCATTGGGATACAAACCCAAGATCTTGTACAGTGTACAGTTGTGTCAGTGTCTTGAGTGTAGAAGGGTCCCCACTTTCTGGACCCACACTTCTTTGTCTAAAGCTCTCCCTGGCCAGGGATAAGAGCTGTGAAGTCTTATCTTCACCCACCTCTCCTCAGCTTCACTTTGGCTCTCAATGTCAAGGTTAAGAGCTAACACCACCTCTGTACAAATGGCTTGCTCTTGCAGCCCCACCCTTGTTTGAGCCTCACTTGTGTGCATATAGTGCGTGCTGTTTGTGATCATTTGCTATTGCTTGTGCTTTAAGATAGGCTTGCTCCATGTGCAAGTTAGGTAGCAACCTTAACTTAGGGATGATTTTGCATGATAACATCTAGGCTCGAGTCGTAGTCTCCCTAGTTGTGTCTCCCTCTGTTATCTGGCTAGACTAGTCCTGTGTCCCTCCGTAGGGGAACTACGTCGCCCTGATCCTCATACCAGATGAGGTACGCAGGCAGGAGATGAGCAGATCTCTCCGGGCGCATGTGTCTTTGTTTTTTCTTGTTGTGTGCTTGGAAGCTGATGTAAGTCCATCAAGTGGCATTCGGGTGCCAGTGTGGGTGCGTTTTGGTTCGGATGCTGACGTAAGTCCATTGGTTGGCGTTCGGGCTCCACGTTTGCCTTTGCCTGTGTTTGTTTGTGTGCGTGTTAGCCGAGCTACGAATGCTTTGATTCTCCTTCGTCCAAAGGAGATACGTATGCATAGGATGCGATATCCTAGCGAGCATGTGTCGTTTCCCCGGTCCGAACTACTTTGACTCTGATGTCTATGCTTGATAGATTAAGTAGGCCCGGGATGCGATATCCTGCCGAGTCAGTCTCTTGTTTTCTCGTGTCTCTTTCAGCCAGTGTGTGTGTGTTCATGAGCAGTGTTTTAGCAACCATTTTCCTTCCTATTGTGCGTGGATCCCGTCGAGTACGACGGATGCGTAGGGGTGCTAATACCTTCCCTTCGCATAACCGACTCCCGATCCCATTCTCTTTGGTCGCGAGACCATGCTTTTTCCAGGTTTACTCTGAGCGTTTCCTTTCCCTCTTTTGGGATAAATAACGCACGGTGGCGGCTCTGTTGTTCTTGTTTTCCCGCCGGTTTTTCGCGTAATGCGACAGCTGGCGACTCTGCTGGGGACTAGAGAAGTTGACCTCTTGCTGGTCCATCTTCCCCGAGCGAGTCTCTCCTAGCGCTCTCTAGGTTAGGGCTTTGGTTGCTTTTTGCTGTGTTATTTATTGCATTCATTTCATTTATTGTTTGCATTTATTGTGTGCATTAATGTTTGCATTCATTCATATTCATCTGCTGGTTGTGTTGTGTCTCTCTGATTGGGGGTGGGAGTTACTCGAGGTAAAAGGCCCAATACCCAGGCTATGAGTGAAATCTAGGAAACCTAGGAATAAAGTGATTCATGGGAAGCGGGTGGTGTACGCCACTTAGCGGAACATTGATATCACGAGCAGTTCAGACTCTAATGGGGTATTATCGGTGCATACATCTGGTGTGCACAGGATGATATTCTGGAAAGGGTTGTTTATCCTGCGTTTCTCTCGACCTTACCCTGGCCTAGATGACACCCGTGAGTGGGGAGGGAATGATCACTTTAACAGGTACAGATGGTGACTGTTGGTGACTGATGGTGACTTGATGGTGACTCAGGGTTCTGTTGGTGACTCAGTTTCTCAGATTGGGTTCAGATGACAGTTGATCAGTTGACTTTGGGTTTCAGATGATTGTGATCAGAGTTCGAGCCGAAGCTTCGATCCTGTGTTCAGAGATGCACAGCTTGTCAGTCGTGTCTGCATCATGTGCATCATAGCATATTTATTTTTCAAAAGAAATGCAAAATAAAAAAATTTGGAAAAAAGAGAAAAAAGAAAAAACTAACCCCTGCATGCATATCATTTCTCAGGTACATTCCAGAGCTTGTTCACTGATAGAGATGGCAACAGTCCTAGAGCCGAAGCGGAAGACTTGTTCCTACATTTTCCACCGTGAGCCTCTGACGTCTCTGATTGAGTTGAGTAGCCTTGTGACCAGGGATCATCAGAAGGGGTTCAGTGACCAGTATGGGGATCTGTTGACTTTGTTGAAGATGGTAGTCGACCCGGTGCCGTTGCAGACTCTCCTACAGTTCTATGACCCGGAGCTTAGATGTTTCACTTTCCAGGACTATCAGTTGGCGCCTACTCTCGAGGAGTACTCCATTCTGTTGTGTGTCCCTATTCAGCATCAGATTCCTTTCATGGACGTACCAAAGGAAGTTGACTTCAGGGTTATTGCTAGGGCTCTTCATTTGAGTATTAGAGAGATCAGTGATAGTTGGAAGACTAGTGGGGATACGGTTGGGCTGCCTTTGAAGTTTCTGCTGAGAGTTGCTAGAGGAGAAGCAGAGAAGGGGAATTGGGAAGCTTTTTATGCCCAACTTGCTGTCATGATATATGGGATCGTCCTATTTCCGAGTATGCCCAACTTTGTTGACTATGCTGCAGTCTGCATCTTCATTGGAGGGAACCCTATTCCTACTCTGTTAGCTGACACTTACTATGCTATCCACAGTAGGCATGGTAAAGGTGGAGCTATCAGATGTTGTCTCCCACTCTTGCTCAGGTGGTTTATGTCTCTCCTGCCAGTCAGTGGACCGTTTGTTGACGCTCAGAGCACTTATAGGTGGACCCAGAGGGTGATGTCTCTCACTTCGTATGACATCAGATGGCAGTCTTACCGGATGGATGTGCGGAATGTCATTATGAGTTGTGGAGAATTCCGGAACGTGCCACTTGTAGGGACCAGGGGTTGCATCAATTACAACCCAGTTCTTTCTCTTCGCCAGTTAGGGTTCGTGATGAGTGGAAGGCCACTTGAAGCTGAGATAGCTGAGAGTGTGTGTTTTGAGAAGCGAAGCAACCCTGTTATATTGGAGCAGATTGGGAGAGCTTGGAAGTCCATTAGCGTCAGAGATGGATCTGTCTTAGGGAAGAAGTTTTCCATTGCTATGCCTGATTACACCGATTGGGTGAAGAAGAGAGTGGAAACTTTGTTGTTGCCCTATGATAGGATGAATCCGTTGCAAGTGCAACCACCCTTGATTCTTGCTGAGACTGTGCCTGCTGAGCAGTACAAGCAAGCCCTGATGGAGAATCGTCGCCTGAAGGAGAAAGAGCAGGATGCCCAGATAGAGTTGTATCAAGCCAAAGCTGATAGGTTGAACCTGACTCATCAACTCAGAGGTGCCCAGAGCGCAGATATTGGTGGAGTAAAGAGCAAGAAGAGATCTTATTCAGAGATGGAGACCTTGTTGGATGCAGAGCACAGAGAGTGTTTGAGATTGCAGAGAGCTGAAGCCGGTTATCTGAAGAAGATCAGAGACTTGGAGAAGCAACTCAGAGGCAAAGATATCCAGTTGAAGAAGGAAGTCGACCAGAGACTTGCATCAGAAGACCGACTTGGGTCAGAAGTTGTCGAGCTTAGAAGACAGTTGAAGGAGAAGATCACTCCCTTGCCAGAATGTTCAGAGTGTGAACTGTTGATAGACCAGTGTCACTACTTGAAGATGCTCATTCCTGGAAGTCATTTGTCTTAGCTTGTACTTTTCTGATGTTATGTTGTGAATCACCCCAGGCTTGTTGGGTGGGATTCTTTGTTGTACTTTGTCGGATATTTGGATCTTTGTTGTATGATCCAATTTGCTCATTTATAGATGAGATTGTTGTTTCACTCTGTACTCACTGCTCTGTTGTATGCTGTTTCTGTATTTCCCTGTTGCTTTCGTGTTGTTGCAGGTTGCCATCTTTTGAGGATGGATCAGGCTCTTTGAATGCCTGAGAAATGATCATTATCATTTGCATCATATGCATTAGCATCATACTCATAACATTTGCATAACAGGTGTTCTTGTGTCGACTTCTCACTCTGGTTCCTGTGTCAGGCAGGATAGCTGATCAGAGACCGCATCGGTATTCTACCAGACTTAATCAACGCAGGAGCATGGATCAGGTTCAAAATGAATTAGCTGAGATGAGGGCGAACATGGCCCAGTTCATGACGATGATGCAAGGGGTTGCTCAGGGTCAGGAGGAGCTTCGTGCTTTGGTTCAGAGGCAAGAGACGGTTATTCAGGCGTCTAACCGTGGTTCACCTGTTGTTCCACTTGTTCATGAGACTGTTAATGTTGCTGCTGCTCCCGTTTATGGCTATGCTACGGGAGATGAACTCAGGGGTATAAGAGTGGATGGACAGCCTCTTGCTGCAGAGGTCAATGTCAGAGCTACCCAGGTTCCGGTGCGTCATCCAGCTCCTATTGTCGACAGACAAGAGGACATGTTCACAATGTTGAGTGAAGATGATGGTGATGTTGTCAGAAGGGAGGATAGGGATCGTAAGGTTGATGCCCTGGCTGAAAAAATAAGAGCGATGGAATGCCAGAACTCTCTTGGGTTCGATGTCACAAATTTGGGGTTGGTTGAAGGTCTGAGAATTCCCCACAAATTCAAAGCGCCCACCTTTGACAAGTACAACGGTACTTCTTGCCCTCGCACTCATGTACAGGCGTATTATCGGAAGATCTTGGCATATACAGATGACGAGAAAATATGGATGTATTTTTTCCAAGATAGTCTATCTGGGGCTTCTTTGGATTGGTACATGGAGCTCAAAAGAGATTCTATCCGATGTTGGAGGGATCTGGGAGAAGCTTTTCTCAGACAGTACAAGCACAACATGGATATGGCACCTAGCCGGACTCAGCTGCAGAGCCTGTGCCAGAAAAATAATGAAAGCTTCAAAGAGTACGCCCAGAGGTGGCGTGAACTTGCCGCAAGAGTTCAACCCCCTATGCTGGAAAGGGAGTTGACTGATATGTTCATCGGCACACTTCAGGGAGTGTTTATGGACCGAATGGGGAGTTGCCCATTTGGAAGTTTCTCCGATGTTGTGATCTGCGGTGAGAGGACGGAGAGCTTGATCAAGGCTGGGAAGATCAGTGATGCTGGTGCCTCTTCATCCAAGAAACCTTTCTCTGGGGCACCTCGCCGTAGAGAAGGTGAAACCAACGCTGTTCAGCACCGCCGAGGGCCGAATAGAAATCAGAATCAGTATAGACAGGTTGCTGCAGTGACCATTCCTGCACCTCAACAACGTCAACCTCCTCAACAACCGAGACAATAGCAACAACAACAACAGCCACAGCGTCCGTATCAGCCAAGGCAACGGATGCCCGAGCGACGCTTTGATCCTTTGCCAATGACCTACGCTGAGCTACTGCCTGAGTTGCTCAGATTAGGGTTCGTTGAGTTGAGAACTATGGCTTCGCCGACAGTATTGCCGCCTAGGTACGATGCTAATGTCCGGTGTGATTTTCATTCGGGGGCACCAGGACATCACATTGAGAAGTGTCGGGCTTTTCAGCACAAAGTCAAGGATTTGATCGATTCCAAGGCGATCAATTTCTCTCCTGTGCCTAACGTTGTTAACAATCCTATGCCGGCGCATGGTGCTCACCGGGTAAATTGTGTTGAAAGTGAACTGAAGATCTGGTTGACAGGGTTGATGAAATTCAGACTTCGTTACTGGTTGTCAAGAGCCGTCTATTGAATAGTGGTGTTCATCCGGGCTGTGATGAAGACTGTGTGGGCTGTGTAGAGTCAGACGATGGTTGTGAATTGTTGCGGGCTAGTATTCAACGTCTGATTGATGAGGGCTGTGTCCAGTTTGGTAGGGCTGACAACAGAGATCGTGGGGCAGTGTCTACTGTCACGATATTCTTTAAACCGTCTGAGGGACGTACGCCTACAACAAGTGGTAATCCAGTTACCATTTCTGCACCAGTTTCTGCCAATACTCCAACAACAATTGTTGCTCCGGTCAGAAGGACTGTGAATAGTAATGCTGTTCCCTGGACATATGATAATGCCTACCGAAACAGCAGGAGGGCTGAAAACCGGGTCAAGCCTTCGAATCGAGCGCCCGTGACAATTAATGCACCAGTTAGTAAAACTCATGTGGTTGTGAGTCCAGCTGTGGACAATGTGGGTGGTCCAGGAGGCTTTACTCGCAGTGGTCGGCTGTTTGCGCCTCAATCGTTGAGGGATGCCAATGCTGAGGCATCTACTAGAGCTAAGGGCAAACAGGCCGTGGTTGACGAAGCGCCTGCTCAAACGAATGTGCCTGGTGGCTCGTTCGAAAAGGACGTGGAGGAGTTCATGCGCATCATTAAGAAGAGTGATTACAAGATTGTGGATCAACTCAATCAAACTCCCTCCAAAATCTCTATCCTTTCTCTGCTGCTGTGCTCTGAGGCACATCGAGACGCCTTGTTGAAGATGCTAAATATGGCGTATGTACCTCAGGAGATTTCAGTCAATCAGCTTGAGGGTGTAATTGCTAACGTGAGTACCCGACATGGCATGGGGTTTACAGATCTTGATTTGACGCCCGAGGGGCGGAATCATAACAAAGCCTTGCACATCACTATGGAGTGCAAGGGGGCTGTGTTATCTCACGTGCTGGTGGACACGGGTTCTTCGTTGAATGTGCTGCCGAAGCAAATCTTGAAGAAGATACCTGTTGAGGGGGTTGTGCTGACGCCTAGTGACCTTATAGTTCGTGCTTTTGACGGATCCAAACGTTCTGTGTTTGGAGAAGTCACTTTGCCTATGAAGATAGGTCCTGAGGAGTTTGACATCGTCTTCTATGTCATGGACATCCAGCCTGCTTACAGTTGCCTACTGGGACGTCCATGGATTCATGCAGCAGGGGCAGTCTCGTCGACTCTCCATCAGAAGCTCAAATACGTCTGGAATGGTCAGATTGTGACCGTATGCGGTGAAGAGGATATCTTGGTGAGTCATTTGTCCTCGTTCAAATATGTCGAGGTGGATGGCGAGATCCACGAGACTTTATGCCATGCGTTCGAGACGGTAGCTCTCAAGAAGGTGGCGTATGCTGAACAGAGGAAGCCAGGTGCTTCGATTACTTCTTACAAGCAGGCTAAGGAGGTTGTTAATTCCGGTAAGGCTGAAGGCTGGGGCAAGATGGTGGACTTGCCTGTCAAGGAGGACAAGTTTGGCATTGGATATGAGCCTCTACGAGCAGAGCAGGGTATAGCAGGTCCTAGTACCTTTACCAGCGCAGGGCTGATGAACCACGGTGACGTCTTCGCAGCTGATGTTGAAGACAGTGACAGTGACATTGATCTCGACTGCTGGGTTCGCCCGAGTGCACCAGGGGAAGTGATCAACAACTGGACTGCGGAGGATATAGTCCAAGTTACTCTTCAGACAGAAAATGACCTTATGGCATCCACTATGAACAAATCTGTTATGGCTCAGTATGATTTCGCCAATCCCATCTACCAAGCTGAAGAGGAGAGTGATGAAGACAGTGAACTCCCGAAAGAATTGGCGAGATTGTTGAAGCAAGAGGAAAGGGTTATCCAACCTCATCAGGAAGAGTTGGAGATTGTTAATCTTGGTACTGAGGACGCCAGAAGGGATATCAAGATCGGGGCTGCTTTGAAACCAGAGATCAAGAGCAGGTTGATCGAGATGCTGAGAGAGTATGTAGAGATATTCGCCTGGTCTTATCAAGATATGCCTGGGTTGAATACTGATATTGTGGTTCATAGACTACCTCTCAGAGACGATTGTCCTTCGGTTAAGCAGAAGCTCCGTAGAACGAGTCCTGATATGGCAGTGAAAATCAAGGAAGAGGTTCAGAAGCAGTTCGATGCGGGTTTCTTGTCAGTAACGACGTACCCACCGTGGGTAGCCAACATCGTTCCTGTGCCGAAGAAGGATCGCAAAGTCAGAATGTGTGTCGATTACCGGGATTTGAACAGAGCGAGTCCGAAAGATGATTTCCCATTACCTCACATTGATGTATTGGTGGATAATACGGCTCAATCCTCGGTATTCTCTTTCATGGATGGTTTCTCGGGCTATAATCAGATTAAGATGGCGCCAGAGGACATGGAAAAGACGACATTCATTACACCTTGGGGCACGTTCTGCTATAAGGTGATGCCATTTGGGCTGAAGAATGTCGGTGCTACCTATCAGAGGGCAATGACGACTCTCTTTCATGACATGATGCACAAAGAGATTGAAGTGTACGTGAATGATATGATTGCGAAGTCGCAGACAGAAGAGGAGCACCTGGTTAATTTGCAGAAGTTGTTTGACAGATTGGTCAAGTTCAAGCTGAGGCTGAATCCAAACAAGTGTACGTTTGGGGTGAGATCCGGGAAGCTGTTAGGCTTCATTGTCAGTGAGAAAGGGATTGAGGTTGATCCAGCGAAAGTCAAAGCTATTCAGGAAATGCCTGAACCGAAAACAGAAAAGCAGGTTCGTGGGTTTTTAGGGAGATTGAATTACATTGCAAGATTTGTATCACACCTAACTGCCACGTGTGAACCAATATTCAAATTGCTCAGAAAGAATCAGGCAATCAAATGGAATGATGACTGTCAGAAAGCTTTTGACAAGATAAAAGAATATTTACAGAACCCTCCAATCCTGATTCCTCCAATTCCAGGGAGACCATTGATAATGTACCTGTCAGTCACCGAGACTTCGATGGGGTGTGTATTGGGACAGCATGACGAGTCTGGTCGAAAAGAGCATGCCATATACTACCTTAGCAAAAAGTTTACCGATTGTGAAATCAAATATTCACAGCTTGAGAAAACTTGTTGTGCTTTGGCCTGGGCTGCTCGCCGACTGAGGCAGTATATGCTGAACCATACTACCTTATTGATTTCTAAGATGGATCCAGTGAAATACATCTTTGAGAAGCCGACTCTGACTGGATGTGTTGCCCGTTCGCAGATGATCTTAACAGAGTACGATATCCAATACACGTCGCAGAAGGCTATCAAAGGTAGTGTTTTGTCAGACTATCTCGCCGAACAACCGATCGATGATTATCAGCCTATGATGTTCGAATTCCCTGATGAAGACATCATGTATCTTAAGATGAAAGATTGTGAAGAACCTCTTGTCGAGGAAGGACCGGATCCTGATGACAAGTGGACATTGATGTTTGATGGGGCTGTTAATGTGAATGGTAATGGTGTTGGTGCAGTGCTGATCAATCCGAAAGGTGCTCATATACCCTTTTCTGCCAGGTTGACTTTTGATGTCACCAACAACGAAGCTGAGTATGAGGCTTGTATCATGGGAATAGAAGAAGCCATTGATTTGAGAATCAAAACGCTTGACATTTTTGGAGATTCCGCTCTAATGATCAATCAGGTCAATAGAGATTGGAATACGAACCAGCCGCATTTGATTCCGTATAGAGATTACACCAGAAGAATACTGACGTTCTTCAAGAAGGTGAAGTTGTATCATGTCCCGCGGGATGAGAACCAGATGGCTGATGCCTTGGCTACTTTATCTTCCATGATAAAAGTTCATTGGTGGAATCATGTGCCACACGTTGCGGTGAATCGACTCGAGAGGCCTGCATATGTGTTTGCAGCCGAGTCTGTGGTGGTTGATGAGAAACCGTGGTATTATGACATCAAGAACTTCCTCAAGACTCAGGAGTATCCTGAAGGTGCGTCAAAGAATGATAAGAAAACCCTGAGAAGGCTGGCCGGAAGCTTTTATCTGAATCAGGATGACGTGCTGTATAAGAGGAACTTTGACATGGTCTTGCTCAGATGCGTGGATAGACACGAAGCAGACGTGTTGATGCAGGAAGTGCACGAGGGTTCGTTTGGTACCCATGTTGGTGGTCATGCAATGTCGAAGAAACTGTTGAGAGCCGGTTATTATTGGATGACTATGGAATCCGACTGCTTCAAGTATGCTCGGAAGTGCCATAAGTGTCAAATTTATGCTGATAAGGTGCATGTACCACCAAGCCCGTTGAATGTCATGAACTCGCCCTGGCCGTTTTCCATGTGGGGGATTGATATGATTGGGAAGATCGAGCCTACTGCTTCAAATGGACATCACTTCATCTTGGTCGCGATTGATTACTTCACCAAGTGGGTGGAAGCAGCTTCCTATGCTAATGTTACCAAACAAGTGGTTGCCCGGTTCATCAAGAAAGAGATCATCTGTCGTTATGGAGTTCCTGAGAGGATCATCATTGACAATGGTTCAAATCTCAATAACAAGATGATGAAAGAGCTTTGCAAAGATTTCAAGATTGAACATCACAATTCTTCTCCTTACAGACCAAAGATGAATGGTGCTGTAGAGGCGGCAAATAAGAATATCAAGAAGATTGTGCAGAAGATGGTCGTAATGTACAAGGATTGGCATGAGATGTTGCCTTTTGCTTTGCATGGATATCGTACCTCAGTGCGTACGTCGACCGGGGCAACCCCGTACTCCCTTGTGTATGGTATGGAAGCGGTCCTACCAGTTGAAGTGGAGATCCCTTCTCTGAGGGTATTATTGGATGTCAAGCTGGATGAAGCCGAGTGGATTCGGACAAGGTTTAATGAGTTGAGCCTTATCGAAGAGAGACGGCTAGCAGCTGTGTGCCATGGGCAGTTGTATCAGAGAAGGATGAAGCGAGCCTTTGATCAGAAAGTGCATCCTCGGAGCTATCAGATCGGTGATCTAGTTCTGAAGAGGATCCTTCCTCCCGGTACAGATAACAGGGGCAAGTGGATTCCTAATTATGAAGGTCCATATGTTGTGAAGAAAGTCTTCTCCGGTGGAGCCTTGATGCTTACAACTATGGATGGTGAAGATTTTCCGTCCCCTGTTAACTCAGATGTAGTCAAAAAATACTTCGCATAAATTGACCCGCTGGACAAAAAGAATAAAAGAGTCCAGGCAAAAAAGGGCATCCCGGCGAACCAAAAAAAAAAAGAACAGAAAGAAAAGGTTCGGGCAAAAATTAGGGATAAAATGAAAAGAATTTGTACACCCGGTAAGTCGAAAACCCGCAAGGGCGGCTTAGGCAAAAATGGGTATCCCGGTGGATTGAAAACCCGAAAGGGCGATCCAGCCAAAAGAGGGATTAAAGCGAAGACTACAGTCTGAGTTATCTGTACTTCATCACGCTTCGTCATGTGCCATCTCGAAAGATGTGATCGGTCCAGTCATTCTTCTCAGAAAGCAAGGAGTTGGGAGGAAAACTGATGATCTGTGAGTTATAACAGGATTGGGAAATAGTGGATGCCGTGTTCACATTGCCATTAGGATAGATTTTTTCCTTTTTTGCGCAATTTCCTCTTTCTAGGAATTGCTTCCCAATTGTATTCTCCTTTTCAGGCGCATTTTCAATCAATAAAAGTCGTTATTCAGATAAATAGCTCTCTTGTTTTTTTTACTGTTTTATTTGCAAAGACGTCCGAATTTTTGATAAACATTGCATATAAAAACATGAAGGCTTAACAATAACTTGCAGAAAGATAAAACATTTGAAAATCATTTTGAATGTTGAGGACACTTGAGCGTATCTTGTCCATGTATCCCTGGGGCATGTTGATTATGGTTGTTTTGCAGGTCATTATCTGTGAGCATTCCCCAGCAGATATTTTCTCTCCAAGCAAATATTGAGAGCTAATAGAGTCTATTATCTCCCCAGCAGTCGGGTTTGAAATAGTATTGCCATCCCCAGCATGGTCGTGAGCGTTTGTTTCCCAGCAGGGTTGTGAATGTTTCTTCCCAACACAGGGTCTGATGTGTGTTTTTACCCGCCAGAATTTTGGTTCATCCTCAGCAGAGAAGTGTTTCATCCCCAACAGAGGTTTTCCCCAGCTAGTCCCCGAGTGGAGCGGGTTTCAACGAAATATTTCTCCAGCAGAGTTCATCCTACCAGCGGATTGGACGAGTTTTTGTAGCAGATTGATGTTTGCATCCCCAGCCGAGTCTATTCTACCTGTGGATTGCGTGGGTCGTCCCCAGTGGAGTAGCAATTATTCCCCAAAGCTATCCTAACTGAGGTTTGGTTGAGTCTTCCCCAGTGAAGTCGCTTTATCATTCCCCGGTAAAGTCGTCTTGTTACTCCCCGGCGAGTAGTTTCACCAGAGAGTTGCCTGGTTTGCTTTCCCCAGTGGAACAGTATTGATTAATCCCCGAAGAGTTGCCTGGTTTGTTCCCCAGCGGAGTATTTGTTTGCTTCCCGAGCGGAGTGGGTCCTATGAAGGATGTTCCCCAGCGGAGTCTATCCTTTCCCCGGCAGCAGTTTTGTTTTTCCAGCATGAGTGAGAAGTCGGTACTTCCTCGGCAAAGCATTCCCCGATAAGGCTCTCCCCGCAAAATATTCTCCAGGCAGAGTCTCCCCGCAGAGTTGGAGTATCTGATCCTTTGGCTCCCCAGCCGGAGTTCATTTTGCATTTTTGCATGTAGTAATCATGGCATCCTCAAAAATGCGTAGCATTTCCATTCAATATGGAGCATTACGCCATAGAAAAATTCAAACATGTGCATTCATGTGTTCGAAACCCATCAGACCGAATCCCTGGCAAAAGCGGACTTTTGTTCAACCTGTACGGAACGTTTGCTACAGTGGCTCCAATCAACTGTTGATGTTGACAATCCCCACAGAGGTTTATTTCCTCATCCGTTGGTGAAAGGAAGATTGATTCTCCCGAGTGAGACCCCCTGCAAGTGTTCAACCTTGCCCTGTCATCTTGTAAATGTCAGTATCCTGTCAGCACCCGCGTGTGTTGTTTCTTTGGTGTCGGTAAACACCATCTTTCGGTGCTTTCCCAGTCATGCGTAAGTGTCTGGTCTTCTTTGGTGTCGGTAAACACCATCTTTCGGTGATTTCCCAGTCATGCGTAAGTGTCTGGTCTTCTTTGATGTCTGTAAACATCATCTTTCGATGTTCGTAACGTCGTCCTCCTTCCCTAGTGAAGTAGCTATACTCCTCCCCGTTGGTGTCGATAAACGTCGAGTTTTTCCTATGCGTCCGTTGGCGTATAGTTGATATCCTTCCCCACAGGGTCGTCCCCAGTTGATCCTCCCTTTCTTCCTATGACGTCTGGTCGAGTCTTCCCGGTCATCCGTTGATGATTTGGTTGTGGTCATTATCCCCAAAAAGTCCTCCTCTCCGTTGGTGTCGATAAACGTCGAGTTTTTCCTAGTTATCCGTTGATAACTAGTTATATCTCCTTCCCAGTTCATCCGTCGTCCGTCGATGTCTGGTTACCTCTCCGTTGGTTTCGATAAACGTCGAGTTTTTCCTAGTTATCCGTTGATATCTAGATGATTCCCCTCAGAGTTCCTCCTCTCCGTTGGTGTCGATAAACGTCGAGTTTTTCCTAGTCGTCCGATGACGTCTAGTTGTACCCTTCCCCATGCGGATTTACCTCTCCGTTGGTTCCGATAAACGTTGAGTTTTTCTCATTCGTCCGTTGACGTTTGGTTGTACATCCTATTCTCCAGTCATTCATTAATGTCTGGTTGATTCCCAGCCAGAATCCCCAGTAGAGGTCCTATTCGGTTTCTGATTGTGGTGCCTTTCCCTCGTGAAGTGGCTTTCTCCTTCTCCGTTGGTGTTGATAAACGTCGAGCTTCTCCCTCTCGTCCGATGACGTCTGGTCGAGTCTTCCCAGTTCATCCGTCGTCCGTTGATGTCTGGTTACCTCTCCGTTGGTCTTGGTAAACGTCGAGTTTTTCCTGGTCGTCCTCCAGTAGAGTTACCTCTCCGTTGGTTTTGGTAAACGTTGAGTTTTTCCCACTATGTCCGCTGACATGTGGTTGTATCTTTCCAGTTCATCCGTCGTCCGTTGATGTCTGGTTACCTCTCCGTTGGTCTTGGTAAACGTCGAGTTTTTCCTAGTTGCCCGTTGGCATCTAGTTGTGATTCCTATTCCCATTCATCGTGTTGAGATGTCTGGAGGTGACAGTACCTTTAGAAAAAGAAACAGAAAAATCAAAATTTCCAGTAATAAGTATCAGATCCCAATGGACGTTTCCGTTGGTGGATCCCCGCAGTGTGCAAATTTCTACGGTTCTTGGTATTCAATCCCTGTTTACCCTAAAAGTATGACAGTCGTTGCTCTCATCCGTTCGGGTTCCCAGTTGATTGAATAGGGGCAGCTGTAGCACCTCAAATTTGCACCCTACCTTTTGTGCATACATTTTCATTTTTAGGTCATTAACATAACAAAGTCCATTGCATAGCATTGCATAGCCATTTGCCCAAGTGCAAGTTCAGCTGACAAATTAGGTCAAACTGGTCAGGAGATCAGGTCAAACAAGCAAGCATGTGCCATTACCATTGGGACAAAGCCCTAGGGTTGATTTATCAAGTTCATATGGTCTAAGGATCATTTTGAAGTGGTTTGGCCAAAGATTGGATGCTCAGAAGTCATCAGTCAAGCTGAATTTCAGTTGAAACCCTAGAAGGTCAATTGTGGTCAACTGTGCCTGATTTTATGGATTTGAAGGGGGGAGATGGTTTGAAAGGATTCATTCATGTCCATATAAGTCTCATTTGACATACCAAAGATCAAGGTTGAAGAAAATAAAGTCAGATGAAAAGTTTCCTAAAATGGCAGGTGACCTGTAATTGGAAACTGCCAAAAATGGAAAGTTTTTCTCCTCAAAATTACTTCATCATACAAGCTTCAAATGGGATTTTGTCCAACATGAAAGTTGAAGATCTTGATCTCACCTTTCCAAAAAGTCCAAGAACACTCATTTCTCATGTGTGGTTGGCAAGATATGGTCCAATCATTTTCAGAAAATGCATAAATTCAAAGTGTCATAACTTTCACATGGAAAGGCCAAATTGGGTGATCTTTCTTTGAGCAAACCAAATTTAACATGAACTTTCATGATGAATTATCACATTTCTCCAAAAATCATCATAGCAAAATGGCATTTTTCAAATGGACTAATTTGCATATTTAGCATGAAAAGGTGATTTTGTTAATTACAAGCCATTTGCTCTTGGGACCAATTCCAACACATCATGAATGACATTTAGAATTTGCTTGAACTGATTTTGGACTGATACATTGACTGCATAATGAAAAGGGTATTTTGGCCAAAAATCACAAAAATGCATTTTACACTAATCACTTGAATTTGCCTAAACTTGATTAATTTTTGGATTAGTGTATGGTATAAAGGCTTATTTGTAACAGAAATGCAGAATCAACAATCATTTTTTCAGATCAAAATCTAAAATCTCACAAATTCTCTCAATTTCTCACAATTTTTCTTCACACTTTTTTCATCATTCATCAAGAATTCGTGATTTCCTTTGCTTCTTTTTGCTTTGATCATCAATTACAGGTGATTTAGAGGGACTGTTGAACAAGATTGGTGGAGGAATCGATCAAAAATCTCACTGTTGCAAAGCTTGCTCTTCCATGGCCGTTGGCAAATCTCATTGATCCAAGCATTGTTGAGCTGAGCATTCATCACCATTCATCTCCTACATCAATATACACGATCTGTTTCACTCAATTGGAACTTGAAACGCGCGGATTTCACACTGCAATCCTCAAGAGGTAAATTTTCAAAGTCCCCAATTCTTGAAATCAACATGTGGTTTAGGTAGAGCATCGAACATAGAATAATCTGAAAGTTGAATCGCGCGATTTCATCCATTAATCATCAAGAAATCTGGATTTTAAGTTTGCATGTCGAAACATCTTTCGATCGATTCTTCTTGTGTGTTAATTTCTGGATGATTTCACTGTGATAGTTGTAATGTACGTTGCACGCCGGTTCTAACCATATATGGCATGATGATTTTCATGGAGATTTGGTCATGTTGATGTTTTCTGTGCAAGAACACCAAGAACACTCCAATTTCCGTCCAATTCGCGTGCTAGATCCGTTTTCGCTTGGCCTCGTTTTGAAAATTTGTTTCCCGCGTGAACCAGCGAATCACGAGACGCCATTTCATTTAGTGAAACGGGCGCGTTTCGCCCTGGCTGTCCAGAATTACAAAATTGCCATCCGCGTTTAATTAATTACATTTCATGCTTAAATAATTATTTCATTTCTTAACCAAACTTCTAAAATTCATAATTAATTCACCTTTAATCCAAATTGAGTGAGGATTTTTGTGTTCATCTCCAAATTTTCTCTAGGTTTTTAGGTATGATAATCAGTGTTGTGCCTGGCTGATTTTAAATTTTGCCTAAGGACTTTGGACATGTATGCTTTAGGTGTATGTTTTGCCATTTCATTCATAAAATGATGATGCCTTATCCAAAATGTGTGAAATTTTATATGCATGTTCTTGACTCTTTCCTGGTGATTTTGGTGTATAGTTTGCTAATTTTGATTCCATGGTTAGAGAGATATGATGTGATCAAGTTGAGTGTGACAATTTGTGTCACACTATGTTATGCCATGTTCATGAATTTTGTTTCCATGCTTAGTGAATGCCATTTGCTCTCAATTTTTGCATGTGATATCATATGTATGTCTAGTTTAATCATGATTTTTTGTAGGATTTGTTGAGCCATTTCCTATTTGATAGGGATTTTTGTTTGCTGTTTAGCCATTTTAGTGTTTTTCTTGAGTGATTACCTTACATGCTTTGTGAAATTCTCATACTTTATCATATGAAGATGAAATTTGGTGGAGTGATTCCTAACATGTTTAAGTTCACTTTGGTATTGGTCCCATTCATTTATCATTTGTTTCCACTGTTTTACATTTGCTTGAAGTTGACACATGCTTTGTGACCTAGTTTGGATTGATTTTTGCATGTCCTGACTTGTTGAATTTAATTTCACTACTTCCTCTTGTCCAAATAGCACGAAATTTGATATGAAGCTCATTGAATGTGTTCTGTTTAGACTTGAATTTTTGTGGAATTTATTGAGCTGTTTTGGTGTTTGTTTGATTGTGATCATTCTGTTTGCTCATATGTGGTTCACCCTTGCCTAGTTTGACTTAAATTGTGCATGAAATGAATTTGGTGCATAGTTTTGATGTGAGGCCAATTGGATTCTCTTCTTAATTGATTTATCTTGGTTTTGATCATTTTTCACTTGCTGTTTTGGATTTTTCATCTCCTTTTGACCCTAGTCTTGGACTAGTGGTTTGTGATCTCACTTTTGAGTTGTGTTTCAGGTTAATAGCACAAATGGCCTATGCTTGATGATGTGCCTCCATTGGAGTTGACTTGTGACTTGTATATAGATAATTTTGACTTTGTTTTGCAGGGTTGATATTTGAGTTTGAGCCTTAATGGCTTGCACCTTTGTGCATTGGCTTGTGTTTGTCTGTGTATAGCTAATTGTGAACCATTTGCTGTTTGGTTTTGTGATTGGTATACTGATTGTATTTGATTGATTTCAGGTACATTAGTTGCTAAGATTGCTTTGCTTTGCTTGATAAGCAATTTGCACTGAGGTATAACATTCTTGTCTCCATGTAGTCTGGAAGACCTGGCTTGTTACCTAGCCAGGCACCTGTCTGAAGTCCTCCTTAAGAGGCAATGTTTGTGCTTGTTTATTTTTGTCCCCAAGCAGGTAAAGACCTCTATGAGGCAATTGGCGGATAAGAGAGATATGCAATCTATCTCCCGCTCTTCTGTTGAGTCATCCCTCTGCTCACACCAATGTGTTGATGCATTGGGATACAAACCCAAGATCTTGTACAGTGTACAGTTGTGTCAGTGTCTTGAGTGTAGAAGGGTCCCCACTTTCTGGACCCACACTTCTTTGTCTAAAGCTCTCCCTGGCCAGGGATAAGAGCTGTGAAGTCTTATCTTCACCCACCTCTCCTCAGCTTCACTTTGGCTCTCAATGTCAAGGTTAAGAGCTAACACCACCTCTGTACAAATGGCTTGCTCTTGCAGCCCCACCCTTGTTTGAGCCTCACTTGTGTGCATATAGTGCGTGTTGTTTGTGATCATTTGCTATTGCTTGTGCTTTAAGATAGGCTTGATCCATGTGCAAGTTAGGTAGTAACCTTAACTTAGGGATGATTTTGCATGATAACATCTAGGCTCGAGTCGTAGTCTCCCTAGTTGTGTCTCCCTCTGTTATCTAGCTAGACTAGTCCTGTGTCCCTCCGTAGGGGAACTACGTCGCCCTGATCCTCATACCAGATGAGGTACGTAGGCAGGAGATGAGCAGATCTCTCTGGGCGCCTGTGTCTTTGTTTTGTCTTGTTGTGTGCTTGGAAGCTGATGTAAGTCCATCGAGTGGCATTCGGGTGCCAGTGTGGGTGCGTTTTGGTTCGGATGCTGACGTAAGTCCATTGGTTGGCGTTCGGGCTCCACGTTTGCCTTTGCCTGTGTTTGTTTGTGTGCGTGTTAGCCGAGCTACGAATGCTCTGATTCTCCTTCGTCCAAAGGAGATACGTATGCATAGGATGCGATATCCTAGCGAGCATGTGTCGTTTCCCCGGTCCGAACTACTTTGACTCTGATGTCTATGCTTGATAGATTAAGTAGGCCCGGGATGCGATATCCTGCCGAGTCAGTCTCTTGTTTTCTCGTGTCTCTTTCAGCCAGTGTGTGTGTGTTCATGAGCAGTGTTTTAGCAACCATTTTCCTTCCTATTGTGCGTGGATCCCGTCGAGTACGACGAATGCGTAGGGGTGCTAATACCTTCCCTTCGCATAACCGACTCCCGATCCCATTCTCTTTGGTCGCGAGACCATGCTTTTTCCAGGTTTACTCTGAGCGTTTCCTTTCCCTCTTTTGGGATAAATAACGCACGGTGGCGGCTCTGTTGTTCTTGTTTTCCCGCCGGTTTTTCGCGTAATGCGACACTAGGGATATTCAAGGGAATATTTTTGAGCATCTTGGAGTCATTGGAGAGCAATTCTTCCATAGATTTTGAGGATGAATTCTTATCAACTCATGTTATTTGTTAATTTACAACAAGTAGCTAAGTTTCTCTAGATTAGCTCTTTTTGAGATGAACCTTATTTTTTCTCTATATCTGTTTATGATTTATTGAGACTTTTATTGTTATTACCGTTATTTAAATTATTCTTAGGTTTAATAATTTTGTCGCTTACGGGCGTACAAATCGATTTAGATACATAGGATTTTCTAATTGTTAGTGTACCTATCTGATCTAGGAAAATTTATTTGACTTTGTAATTAACTAGGAATAGTTAATTATGGGTCTTTGCTTGTGAACTAACGCACTTAAAATGCCAAATTTAGATTTGAACTGACCTAAGGAATTAAGGGATTATCATATTGAATAGTGAGCTGCACACCAAAGAATTGATTGTCATGGTTTTGTTAATTCGCAGTGAGATAATAACTTAAATTCAATAAATACATAGTCCGTCAACACGTAAAAGTAATAGGATTGGATAAAAGACCTTATCACCTTTCTCATCTTGAATTTCATCCTTTTAATTTCCAATTTTAGAATCGATTTTCTAACGACCCCCCATTTAATTTCTTAAATTCGCACATAATTCTCTTGTTAAATTACAATCCTCATGGATATAATTTTATTATTATTACTTCGAATTATTGGTATACTTGCCAAGAAGTCATCACATAGCACTGAACTAACATACACCCAAACATCACACCACCAAAGCACCCAAACATCACACCGCCAAAGCACCCAACCAACACATGCCTACCAAACACCACGACAACCATTGTTTCGTTTCCAAAATGAATCAATGTCTCAATTCAACGAACCAACACGACCAAACTACGACAACATGGACACCAAACTCGATTACGGTAGTGTGTTCCAACTAACCTTGGAAGAGATGCGAGAAATGATGGATGACACTGATATCCTAGAGATCTCACACCAAACACCTCAGGTAACTCGTTGGAGGCGTCAACGGTGAAGGGCGTCGCGGGGATGCGGAACCGGTGACAGTGATGATCAAATGAGTTATTAAAATATGTGTAAAAAATATCCCCACATGTAATTCTATTTAAATTAAATAATAATATTTAATTTTTTTATTTCCCAATTTTTTTTATTATTTAATTTTAAAAAATAAAATAAAAATGAATACACATTGGCGCCAGACCAATTGGTGCATGCATGTGGCAAATGCACATAAGCGTCAATGGAATTGGCACACTCATATACCATTTTCATGTTTACACGCGTGTCGACGAATATTTGTCATAGAAATGTCATGCTAATCACTCAGACCAATCCAATGGTTGACTGCATGTCATGTCATTTCACACGCGTGTAATTATCTAACATCTCCCTTATTTAAAGAGGAACACGCGACACTTCACATGTACTCAAATTCTTTTTCATTCAAACTTCATTTTTCACTCTCTTACTAACTTGAATGTTGGAGTTTTCTTGCAGATCGGTTCTCTCTCAGTCGCATCAAAAGTCTCAAACCACCCCAACATGCTATTAATTCACTCCTTCCGATAAACTCTAGTTCTAGTATCGAACATTGAAGTCGTATATGGGAATCGACTTTTGATTCCTACATTTCTCCATGATCTAACTACTCTTGATTCAATTGAATCTGCTCTAATAGAAATTCAGATCTTCTTTGACGGAAGAACATATCTCCACTTCTTGATCACTTATGTTAGATTTATATTCAAACTCTCTTTCTCTAAATCCTTCATCAAATCTTATGACGATGGAGAATTTTAAAGCTACTCACTTCACCGTCCAATGGCAAGTTGTTGTTGCTACTGGAGTTTTCAGGAAATCCTCTGCTTCCTCTTCAAGGGACAGACGATTAAGTCTAACGACCTTTCCAACCGTTCCCAGTTGCAAAATCCTATCTAACATCGGGCAGACCAAGGAATGTTTCAACCTCCTCCATTCCTCGGATATATATGGCAATTTCATTTAGAAAACCTTCATTTAGACATCCAATATTATCTACAGTGTTAGAGAGAGAAATGCTTCCTATATTTTAATGAGCCAATGACATGTTGAACAACATCTATCAAATGGTGCAATAGAAAAACTCTCAAGCCTTGGCAGTGAAGTTAACTCAAATTGAAGAAAGCTTACACAACGCAAATCTGGAGAAAAACAATGTGTAGGAGGCAAACTTACATAAACCTTCCATTCTTGAGTCAAGAAGGGGTCCGTAAGAGGTTCATAAGTCACCAAGTCACCGACGACACATGCACTGCAGTCCTTCCCTTGGTCCCAAAGGAGGAAGGGGTAGGCATACTACTCCCGAGTCTCATCGCCCTATAAGGATGGAAAGGTGTGAAAACGACTCTCCCATCCAGACACGAAAGAAAAATCCCTTATGTGTCCGCATCCTAGATAGAAGAAGCCCAAAGTCACTAAAGAAGTTGTGGAAGCTCCAGGGCTACAATGGGACTAGAGATACATATGATCATGTTGAGCATGTAGAGGACATGTTGGGTTACTATCATGCTGATAGATTCTTGAAGTGAAAGCACTTTGCACTAACCTTGGTTGAATCAACTTGGCTTAGTACAAATCCCTTTCGGATGGAAGCATAAACTCTTAGCCCGAATTTTGTGAAGCTTGAACCACCCACTTTACCTCTAGAAAGAGGTAATCATGTACCATGGTTGTGCTCAGTGGAATCACAAAAGGAAAAAAGAATGCCTAAACAAGATAAACCGGTCATTTAACCAACATGGTCGTAGCTGTTGGAGGCTTAGATAAGAGTTTCAAGAGATGGATCTTTGAGAAGGGCTTCATATCATACTATGCACACCAGCAAAATTTAGGGCGCAAATAGGCCTATAATAGGAAGGACTTGTTGAGTAGGGTGCAACACTATATCAATTAAGATAAAAACTCTTGGCTGACAGGTTTAGTCGAGTACATGGAGGTGCAGGATCTAGTCAACCATCAGAGAAGGACGTCGGGTGATCCAAAGAAGAGAGTAATTACAGAACTCGCCTAAGGTTTAATGTTTATAATCCCTTGAACACTTTGTGGAATAGAATCTAGAAAGATTGTGCATACACAAAAATTAAAGAGGTCAGAATTACGGATATATGTGCTTACATGCACTACAGCTGATGATGCTTTAATCCTTTGAATGGTCATAATGGTTTTAATGATGTCTTCGATGTTCGGTGGAACAACAATGGTTGATCATGTTCTTGATCAAATTGATCTCTAGTGATGTCTTTCCAGCTGACTCTGATGATGATGCTTATCATGAAGTTATCTAAAACCTCGTCATAGAGAATATTCAAGGTTCCAATGAAGTTTTAAAGTCAAAGATAATGTAGAAAGGAACTTAAATCTTCAAAATTGTGAAAGAGAGGAAGTGTGAAAGCTCTTCTAGTCGGTTGTGCATTTAGCATTATATCTAAGTGACCAGAGTACTATAAAATGGTAGAGTAATTATTAAGTTACCAAGGGAACTCTTACACACACAAAAACATGTTTTGAGGACCATACCTCTTTGATAAAATCACCAAAATAAAATGTTCATGTATAGTTAATTGTTACAAGTACAAATAATCAATTATGAGTTAAAATTACATTGAATAATCGATTGTACAATAGATCGAATAGATCATCTCAATTGTAACACCTTGTAATTTATTATTAGGGTTGATAGTCGATTAGTAAAGAATAAATTTTCAATTTTCAATTTTTATACTACATAATTGATTATTGGATATGCATAATCAATTATAAGCATTAAAAATCCCATATATCATTTTCCTTTTTTAGCTACATTTTTCCTATATAAGTAGGGTGCCTCCTCATTATTTCAAACACCATAATTCGATTTCAAATAATTCTACTCTCTCTCTCTCTCTCCCTCTCTCTCTCTCTCTCTCTCTCTCTCTCTCTCTCTCTCTCTCTCTCTCTCTCTCTCTCTATATATATATATATATATATATATATATATATATATATATATATATATATATATATATATATATATATATATATATATATATATATATATATATATATATATATATATATATATATATCTTATATTCTTTCTTTCACTAAAAGTTGCCTTAGTGTCTTTCTGAGTGAAATACTTTTGTGTGGTTTAAGTTGCACTAGTGTTCATCTATTTTATCAAGAGTGTGATTCTCTTGAAGTCTCTATTAGTAAATTATGGAGGTTGTCCTACAAAACCTCTGTTTTGTTTCTAATATTAGCCAATCAAAATAACATTCTTTATTCATCCCCACTACAAATCCCCAGTAGAGCAAATCTATCTTTATAGATGCTTCGAATTACGTCTCCCCTTGAATTTATGTCCATCTCTTTTATCCCTAGTCGGGATACTCAGGAACTTATTCCTTCAATAGAAGTACGACGAACGAATACGGGAAGTGACAAATACTATACTATCAAACAAGACGGGAACGAGTTCCTCATATTCTTCAGCAACGAATCGGGATTTATTTTCCCTAGCCAGCAGTTGTTATACAAAGATATCCTGACGCTTCAGGCCGCATGATTCATACATACATCATTTACATCATACCATGGCATATCCATAAGTGCATAATACATTTACTTAGATGCACCATGCCATGCATGCATACATATTGCATAAACTAACCTTTTCCTTGCAGGATGGTTATATACAGATAAAATACTATCAACAATTCACAACAGGTCAGAAACGATCTATACGAAGATCTAGTGCTGATACTTAATCATTACTCAAGGTGTCCTTGGATAGTAGGCAAACGGTCTATACGAAGATCTATTCCCTAATCCAGGATGTTTTCAGGAGAGTTAATCCTGATACTCTTTTGTTCTTGGATAGTAGGCAAACGGTCTATACGAAGATCTATTCCCTAGTCCAGGATATTTTCAGGAGATTTCATCCTGACACTCTTTTGTTCTTGGATATTAGGCAAACGGTCTATACGAAGATCTATTCCCTAATCCAGGATATTTCCAGAAGTGATAATCATCACGAAGATTTATTTCTACTGGTCTATTCAACAATTCAAAACAGTTCAGAGACGATCTATACAAAGGTCTAGTGCTGATACTTAATTCAGAAAGAAATCGCCACGAAGATTTGGTTCTGACACTTAAATTAAAAGTATGTTCTTAGATACGATTCAGAGACGGCCTATACGAAGACCTAGTACTGATATCCAGTATCAACATCAAGATATTATCACCTCCTGATATTATGGATGGCATCTATAAGCCCATCTCCAGTTCTTCCAAGTGGCATCTTCAAACCCACTTAAGCATATACAACCAGTCATTAGTGTTACTTTACGCACCGGCGAGTGCAAATTTTTGGGCTTTTGTGTTCAATCCCCTTCAACCTTCCAAGTCACGAATGGCACACAGGCCAATCTAACTCCTCAGGTTTCAGAAAATTGAACAGGGGCAGCTGTTGCACCCCAAAATTTGCCCTCTATTTTTAACTCTAACCAATTTTTTGTTTCACATTCATTTGCATCATCTTCATAGTATAACATTTTTTTCTGTCTTAATATTAGCCGGAATAATTTCTCGGAATTTACAAACACACTGGTCAAATTAACTTTTTAACTGTGCCTAAAATTAGTCAACGAAAAAATGTCAAGTTTAAGTTTGCAAATGTCGGTAACATTAATCTGCGGTTCACGTGGTTTAATTTGACATGCTAAAAATATTTTTACGACTATTTTTGGTCATATGTTGATCAGTCTGAGCGGTTTAAACGGTCATAATTTTTATTTCAAAATCCGACCAAACGCTGTATTTTTCCGAGTCATTTATTTCGCGCTGATTATTTTGACGTGTTCATTTTATTTTTTCGAGCATTTTGGTGCCCGACTTTTATTTTTTTGAGTCTATTTATTTTTATATTGGGTCTAGAATAAATAAATAGGTTAATTAGTTTTTATTTTAATTTTAACTATTTTAATTATTTAACTTTATTCAGTTTTTAATTTAATATTGGGTCTAGAATAAATAAATAAATAGGTTAATTAGTTTTTATTTTAATTTTAACTATTTTAATTATTTAACTTTATTCAGTTTTTAATTTAATATTGGGTTTCAAAATAAACTTAGGCCCATTATCATTAACCTAATTTGTTCCTATATATATTTACTAGCATGACTGATAGAGGGAGGCCAAAAGACAGAACAAAAAAGAGAAACTGAGAGTGGCTGATCTATACTATCGTACACACAGTTTGGTAATAGTTTATATATGATATATACTTTATCTATTTTGTTGATATATTTGTTACTGTGTTTCAAATACATGTTCATATATGTAACCAGTGTGTTAAATATATATATATTTCTATTTTATGTTATAATTTGATTATGTTTTCGGATCAGATCGTGTCAATACGCCGTTTTCACATATATGTGTATGAGGCGTGACATTTGTGTTATCCGATCCAGTTGCGATGATCGCAATTTTGCGCTAGCAACGCCGTTGTTTTTTTTTAATTCATCTTTTTTTTATATACATATATTTAGATCTGAACATTTTTTTCATAACTAACTACCCTGATTTTTCCTAAACCCTGACAATTTCGCCACAAACTCTAAATTTCAAACCTAAAACTTTAACCGTGTTGTTTCCTCTAAACCATAAACCTTTTCTTAAACCTTAACAAACCTTATTATTATTTCCTATTTTCGCTCATATTTATGTTATTCATACACTGTAACTGCTTCGCCCTTGTAATATTTTAAGTTTTAACTTGTAATATTTTCAGTTTTACTTTTCGCCATCTTTATTATGTAACTGCACCAAAGCGTTGTAATAATTAGGGGTTTATTTTCTGCCATTGATTTTCTGCCATTTTATTTTTCTGCCACTTATTTTTCTGCCATTTAAATTCTTGCCATTGATCTTATATTAACTGCGTGGTTTAGTAATGTAGGGCGTGAAAACCTACTAAATTAATTATTTAATATTTTTCTATAACCTTTATATTTTTTGTAAATAAATAATAAATACTAACTATTTTAATAACTTTTTTTTTATTACTTACTTATAATAATAAATCCTTATATATTTTGTAAATAAAATCTAATTGACCATTTTTCTAATTGAATAATAATAATAAACCTATTAATCTAATAATTTGATATTTTCTATAACCTTTATTTATTTTGTAAATAACAAACTTAATATTTTTCATATAACTCTTTTATTTTATAATTTGTACATTAATGTATTTTAAATTCTTTTATTATTACTAATTTATTTTAAACTCATATTTTTCTAATAACTTCTAAAAAAATCTAACTTGTTTAACCTAAAATAATTTCTTTTAAAATTCTAACCCTTTTATTATCACTTTATTATTATTGTTATTTTATTATTGCTTTATTACCATTGTTTATTTATTATTTTATTATTATTTGCTTTTATCTATTCTATTTTTGCTTCATTATTTTCCTTATTTTAATTTTGTTTTATTTATAATATTAGGAACAAATGTATAGGTTGTAAATTTATTCTTTCTCGCCTGATTATTATGTATCTGTCCCATAGCCATGTAATAGTTTAGGAATTTATTTTTCTTGCTTTTATTTTTGTAAATATTTATTGCGTGGTTAGTAATTTAGGGAGTGCAAAAAACTAACTGTAAATAATTGAACTTAGAAAATTAAATTCAAGACAAATATCTGAAAAATAACACTCACACACGTAGGTCGATCTTTGATCGCCATCTATACTTCCTAGGGTATTCCTCTTGGTTGCTTTCTTTAAATGGTCAAGTCCCTCGAAAAAAAGGGGTGTCTTAAGCAAAGTCCCTTCAAACAGAAAAATCATCAAGTCCCTATAAACTTAAAAGATCAAGTCCCTACGAGGTTGCCTACGATATAATGATCTTGTCCCTTCCGTAAATATGATGATAGTCCCTACGAGTTGCTAAAGACACCCCTTATGTTGCCTTCATTGACCATACGATGACCCTACGCCCGTCCCTTAAACACATCCAAGGTAATGACTACCTATTCCTTAATAATAGGGACAGTCTTACCATTGAAAGAATATACGAGAACACGAAAGACTTAATCTAGGGTAGGTATCTCATAGTTACTTGCTCACACTTTTCATAATTACTTTTACACCTCACAATTTCTAAACTAGGCTTTGTATACACCCATACGAGGGTCATTACAAAGTACTTAAAGAAATTTTTCTAATCACACACTACACTCTTGCAAACAAACAAAGTGAGCTAAGTAACTAAGAGCCCATGGATAACCATGGATATAAAGGGTGCTAATACCTTCCCTTTGTATAACCTACCCCCCGAACTCAAAATCTTTTTAAGGTCTTTCTTGTTCTTTTATGTCCTTTCCTTTTGGATAAAATAAAAGTCGGTGGCGACTCTTGCTATCCGCAACATTTAACTAAAGTCAGTTCTCCCACCGTGTTACACTACTGTTCCTAACTATGATGCAGTTAGTGAGTAACTATTGCGCTTGGCTACACCTCATGCATTTGGTCCGGTTTCCCCTCCATCTATTGTTGCTCCGACACTAGGTGACACTACTGCCCTTGTATCTCTTGGAAACAATCAGAATCGCCTTTGAGGAGGGTCATCCAACTCCAAACCTCGTCCCAAGTGTGACCATTGTAACCGACTTGGACATACTATTGACCATTGCTGGAAGGGCAGACCTCCACGCCAGGTAAATGCAGCTCAAATTGATAACCCAAACACTATACAAACTTTACCTTCTCTTTAGATCCCTACGCCAAGCTACAAGGATTTTCTCAAGTGGTGTCAGACTAATCAGACCTCTGGTTCCACGGCTTCGGTTACACACACTGGTAATTCATCTATTTTCTTCTCTCAATCATCTCCTATTGGTCCTTGGGTCCTCGATTCTGGTGCGTCTGATCATGTTACCAGTAATAAAGGTCTTTTTTCTTCCCTCTCTACCTCTGGTTTTTTACAGAGTATAACTTCCGTAAATGGTTCTCAAACCTGATCCCAAGGGATTGGTACTGTTCAAATTTTACCATCTCTTTATGTGACTTCTGTCCTATATGTACCTAATTGCCTATTTAATTTACTGTCAATCAGTCGTTTAACTCGTTCCCTTAATTATTCTATCACCTTTACTAATAGTAATATTACTCTGTAGGATCGGAGTTCAGGACAGACGATTGGCGTCGGATGTGAGTCTCAAGGCCTCTACTACTTCTCTATGTCATCTACCACATGCTCCACCACAGATTCTCCACTCATTTAACATGCGCAGTTAGGTCATCCAGGTCTTCCTAAGCTACAAAAGTTGGTGCCTAGTCTATCTAAATTGTCCACTTTATATTGTGAGTCTTGTCAGTTAGGGAAACATACTCACAGTCACTTTCCTGATCGAGTAAATAAACGGGTTGCGTCCCCTTTTGCTTTAGTTCACTCCGATGTTTAGGGTCCCTCGTGTACCGTGTCTACTTTTGAGTCTAGATATTTTGTAACTTTTATTAATGATTTTTCACGTTGCACATGGCTATTTTTAATGAAGAACAGATCTGAATTGTTTTCTATTTTTGAACAATTTTATCGAGAAATAAGAACCAAATTTGGTTTGTCTATTCGTACATTAAGAAGTGACAATGCACGTGAATATTTATCCCAACAGTTTCAAACTTTTATGTCATCCAATGGTATTCAGCACAAAACATCTTGCCCTCATACACCCCAACAAAATGGGGTAGCCGAACGCAAAAATCGGCATCTTGTAGAAACCACTCGGATCATACTTCTACATGGTAATGTTCCTCTCCATTTTTGGGGGGATGCGGTGCTCATGGCATGTTACCTCATAAATCGCATTCCCTCATCTTTCCTTAATAATAAAATCCCTCATTCAATCCTGTTTCCAAACTCTCCTCTCCACCCAATTCCTCCTCGAGTATTCAGGTCAACGTGTTTTGTACACAATCTCTCCCCTGGTCTTGATAAACTAGCAGCTCGATCACTAAAGTGTGTCTTTCTTGGTTATCATTGTTCCCAAAAGGGTTATCATTGTTATTCTCATACTCTACAACGATACCTCATATCAGCCGATGTTACCTTCTTCGAGTCTGTTCCATATTTCGGGTCCAATCCAGTATCTCTGGAACCTCTTCAAGAAAGTACTCCCACACCTTTTCTGGAAGTTATTAATGTCCCGCCTACCATTATATCAACATCTGTCG
Source organism: Lathyrus oleraceus (assembly GCF_024323335.1). Taxonomy (NCBI): domain Eukaryota; kingdom Viridiplantae; phylum Streptophyta; class Magnoliopsida; order Fabales; family Fabaceae; genus Lathyrus; species Lathyrus oleraceus. The sequence goes on from NC_066580.1 coordinate 122,472,541, forward strand.
TCCCTGTCCCTGAGGTCATACATGTCCCTTAGGTCATTACAGACTCTCTTCCGATGCCTCTGCCATCACCAGATTCGATCCTGCAACCTGAGTCTGATCTTTCGATTGCCCTTCAAAAAGGTATACGTCAAACACGAAATCCTTTTCCACGTTATATTGATTTATGTTATCATCGTCTTTCCCCTTTGTAGTATACTTGTTTCTCTTATTTGTCTTCTGTTTCTATTCCTACAACTCCAGGTGAAGCATTATCTCACCCTGAGTGGAGGCAAGCAATGATTGATGAAATGTGTGCTCTTCAAAGCAGTGGTACCTGGGAACTGGTTCCTCTACCCCCTGGGAAATCTTTAGTAGGTTGTCGTTGGCTTTATCCAGTGAAGGTTGGTCCAGATGGTAAGATTGACCGATTTAAAGCTCGCTTGGTAGCCAAAGGATACACTCAGATTTTTGGACTGGATTATAGTGATACCTTCTTGCCTGTAGCCAAGATCGCATCTGTTAGACTTCTTCTAGCCATTGCAGCCATTCGACATTGGCCTCTTCATCAACTTGACATCAAAAATGTTTTTTACATGGTGATATTGAAGAGGAAGTCTATATGGAGCAACCACCTGGATTTGTTGCTCAGGGGGAGTCATTGAATATGGTGTGTAGGTTACACAGGTCTCTTTATGGTCTTAATCAATCTCCGAGAGCTTGGTTCGGCAGATTCAGCGTTGTAGTACAACAGTTTGGTATGGTCCGTAGTGAAGATGACTATTTTTTTTTATCGTCACCCAGTATAAGGGTGTATTTATCTTATTGTGTATGTAAATGATATTGTCATAACTGGTAGTGATCAGCAGGGTATACTCCAGTTAAAACAACATCTCTCGAATCAATTTCAGACAAAAGACCTTGGTAAACTCCGCTATTTTTCTTGGGTATTGAGGTAGCCCAATCTAAAGATGGTTTGGTGATTTCTCAGCGGAAATATGCTATGGATATTTTGGAATAAACAGGTTTGTTGAATGCTAAACCAGCTGATACTCCTACGGATCCAAGTGTCAAACTACTACCCAATCAAGGGGAGCCTCTATCTGATTTAGGAAGGTATAAGAGATTGGTTGAAAATTTGAATTATCTCACAGTCACACATCCAGACATTTTATTTGCGGTTAGTGTGGTAAGTCAGTTCTTAAATTCCCCTTGTCAGGAACACATGGATGTTGTTATCCGGATTCTGAGATACATCAAATATGCTCCAGGAAAAGGTTTAGTGTATGAAGATAAATGACATACTCAGATAATTGGATACTCTGATGTTGATTGGGCAGGGTCAGCCATTGATAGACGATCCACCTCTGGGTATTGTGTACTTGTTGGAGGAAACCTTATATCCTGGAAAAGTAAGAAACAAAACGTAGTTGCAAGATCAAGCGTCGAGGCAGAGTATAAGGTCATGGAAATGGCAACATGTGAACTTATTTGGTTAAAACAGTTGCTCAAGGAACTTCAAATTGAAGAAGCAATACCAATGACACTTATTTGTGATAATCAAGTTGCATTGCACATTGCTTCAAATCCAGTCTTCAATGAAAGGACCAAACATATTGAGATAGACTATCATTTTGTTAGAGAGAAGATCGAGTCAGGTGACATCGTCACAAGCTTTGTCAACTCTAATGATCAATTGGCAGACGTGTTTACAAAATCTCTACGAAGTCCCAGAACTAATTATATATGTAACAAGCTTGGTGCATTTGACTTATATGCTCAAACTTGAGGGGGAGTGTTGATATTTGTAAATATATAGTGTTGAGAATATTTGTATATAGAATAGTCTCACATCGACTATATCATGTAATTAGTTGTAATCTCTCTATATATAATAAAGTCTTCGTAGTGCTTTTAAAGACACACGCTTTAACCTAAATGTCTCTTAGTCTCTCCTAATTCAATATATCTTATGGGTACCTTAGTACCCATACCCTTTTACCCGCATTTCTAATAAAAAATGATTGATTAATTATAATTTATCATATTATTTTGAATTTTAACAACATTTAATTTTTTTTGAGATTTTTATTGTTGAGATAAGAAATAAACAAACGTTTTTATATTAAAATGTGCAAAAATTTAATAGTGATGTATTTAATAAAATTGTTAGACTAACATGTGTACGTAATAATGAAAATAAAAATAAATAAATATATATAATGCTGGTATGAGGCGGGTTGGGTACGAATGTACTCGCACCCTCACCCATACCCGCTTATTTTAATCAGTAATTGTATGTGCCCGTATCCATTTTGCAGGTTTTTGCCCTACCCATTGTAGGTAATTTTTGCGGGTACCCACTGAGGATGGGTATAGTTGCCATCCCTGAGAGAGAGAGTGTTCCAACTCAAGTCTCTTCACATTCCCATGAAGTATTAGTTGAATCTGACAAGTGTAGTAAATGCGATGTTTTAAAAAAAAATAAAAATGATTTATAAAACTCGCTTAAAGTTTTACTAAAGGAAGAGACAATTTAAATCTTTTTCTTGGAAATTAAAGAGCTTCGTACAATAAGGTCGGCTTAAGTTATGAACCTAAAAAAAATGTTAAAAAATTTGATATAATTTTCCATGATCATAAAACTTCTAAATGTAAAACTCTTAAATATAATTATTGGAATATAAATGACCATAATGCCTTAGAGGCCAATAGTTTTCATATTTATATTGAATTATTTTATTAATAATAAAATACAATTCTTTGTTATGTTTGTTTTTTCAAAAATAATAAAACGTCTCTAGAATAGTTGGTTCATTTAATAAAATATTAAGTGTGACTTAATTCTGAGATCCCATTAAACATACGAATATTACTATTAAAGTATCCATGGTTATGCTATATTGTGAAATGTGATAACATTAATGAAGGAGAAGAGTGATCCATAACGCATCGGAATTTAAAATTTCTCCTTTAGTGATCCTTACGAATGGGCATGATTAGTGATAGAATTGTTACCTCTTGTGGCGATTGTAACCTTTGATGCAGATCTACGGAGCGGTCACAGACGTTGAACGATGACAACGCCTCTACTCAGTCCACACGAACGGATTCCTTCAATCTCAGTGCTAGCTGCTACGAATGAAAGCTTTGAGTGAGAGAGAGAGAGAGAGAGAGAGAAACGAAATTGCAACTGCACAAATGCTTCTACACAAGGGTTCTATTTATAGAACCATTTGTGTGGGCTGCAAGCTAAAAAGCCCACTCAAGTGTATGTGACCCATATCTTATAATATGCCAAAATCACTCATATCTTATAATATGCCAAAATCACTTAAGCGCGTGGTACCTTGCCATATTTTGTATTCTACTTAAGTACACCGTACTTTACGATATTCTACAATTCACTTAAGTGCATCGTACATTACGGTATTCCTTAGTTACTCTATCTCTCATCAATACGTCCTTTTGTGTGTGACCCTGTAGGTTTTCGCGGCATTGACAATTATATTAAATCACGTATTTAACATAATAAACAGTGAGCGGTATCTAGCAACACAACACTGCTACCCAAGACACGAAAATGTCATGTGATCTGACAAATCCTTTTGTGATAATACTTATGTATACAATTATCCTTTTGCCCTTATGTCTATATTGAACACAAGGCATAGACCGTGTCATCCTTGTCCAGTTCAATATTGGGCCCATAGACATTTATCCTGTTACGCAGGATGAGAAAATTCCATCTAGGTCACTCATGTCCCTTAGCATGCTTCGTGGAGTACCCATCAACTGTCTTTATGGTCATATAGTTACGGACAATGTTTGATCAGCAATAAGGCACTCGACTCTACATCTAGGGTCCATAGTGATTTCAGATCGAAGGGTGGTATACACCATTATCACCATGAGAATAACTTATGACACTTTGCATGATATTCTATATAGTATTCTCATAGCGGGTCAATCCAGTATAAATATTACTCTTAGTATTCATACCTATGTTTAAGACTTGATAACTCCTTATCCATAATCCATGAGATGTGATCATCAGTCTATATACATAATAGTCTTAATGCTTTAATGTTATCCTACTTCACAATAAAGCTAGACTATGGATACTTTAAGAATAATGTCCTTATGTTTAATGTGATCTCATGATTAAGTCACACTTGACACATTAAACAGACTAGCTATTCTAGGGACTTTATTAAACAAACATAATAAAGAAAAAACCTTTTATTATTAATAAATAATTCGATACAATTACCAAAAGTATTGGCCTCTAGGGCTTACACCAACAATTAAAGCATTGAGACTATTATATGGATAGGTTGATGATCACATCTCATGGATAAATAATTATCAAGTCTTCACATGGATATAAATGTTAGGAGTAAGATGAAAATAGGTTGGGCCGAACTAAACTTTGTCAAGCCTGAGTCTGACCTACTAAAAAAATTCAAAGCCTAAGTTGTCTTGTAGCCTATCATAGACTTAGTTTTACGCCTGAGCCTAGCCTTTTCGAATGCATGATCGGCCTACTAGCCTACTTAATTTGAATATTTGTAAATAAGCAATTCAAATAATGTTAAATAGTCTAACAAATTAAAAGATCAATGAGACTAAATATTTGTTTCTAATGAATCATTCGAGTTTACCTATTAGTATAAGTTTTGTGATACTATTTATTTGAGATAACTTATGAAAATAACTTATGAAAATAACTTATAACATTGTTCATAAGATTTTTTCAACTTTATTTTCATAAGTTTTTCAAGATAACTAAGTTTTATTTTTGTATTTTAATTCAAAATACAAAATATAATAATATAATAATAAAGTTATTAATGTTTATCTAAATAGGTCGGTCTGATAGATTTTAAACGATTTTTTATGGTTTGTGACCTAACCTTTTTAGCTAAATAAACTTATAAAAGAATATAGATTTTTTTATTTAAAAAAGCATACACTGACTTAGGTCTATGCAGGCAGGGATGAAGTCATAGATTTTTAATTGTGGAGACGAATATTAATATTTAAATTTGTAGTATAATATAACTATCATTTTAAAAAAAAAAACATAAATATATAATAAAAAAAATTATGCAATTTATCTTTAAAAGATATTGAACAATTTTGTTACAATTTTATTTATGTAATTTTTCAACTTTTATTATAAAAAAAAATATTTTTCAGTCCACCTCTATCTCTATATATAAGTAATTAATAATGTTTTTAGTAGTCATCCGTAATCTTGTAACGAAATCTTAGAATTTAAACAAAAATAAAACAAATTTTATTTTTATAAATTTTAGAAAAAAATATTTTAAAATTAAACACAATATTAATTTGATTTTATTTTGTTTAACATATTTTAATTTTTAAATTGACATTCAAAATAAATATTTATTTAGGTAATTGATGACTTATATTATTTTAGTTAAATATTTATTTATTAATTATCTAGATATAGAGTTCATTACTTTATTGCAAATCAAACATTGTCTATTGTCTGTAATAGGATGACCATAAAAATGGTTAATGGGTACTCCACAAATAATGCTTAAGGACATGATTGACCTAGGTGGAATTTGTTCATCCTACATAACATGATATATGTTTAAAGGTCCAATATTAAACTGGATAAGGGTGACATAGTCTATATGTTGTGTTTATTATATACACGATGACAAAAGGATAATTGTACACAATCATTATCACAAAAAGATTTTGTCATATCACATAACATTTTTGTGATTTTGGAAGCAGTGATATGTTGTTAGATATTATTCACTATTTATTATATTAAATGTGTGATTTAGTATAACTCAACGTCACGAGAACCTACATGGTCACAAATATAAGAACATATTGACAAAAGATAAAATAAAAGAGATTTAAGTTGTCTCTTCCTTTAGAGAATCTTTCAAACAATTTTTATAAATATTTATTTTTATTATTCAAAACATCGCATTTACTATATGGAAAGAATGTCTCTCACACACACTCAAATTGCAGTTGCAGACATCGATGCGATAACATATGTTGCGTTTACGATCAATGTAATTGTTGCGATGCTTATTACGACTTGGATTCTTAATGAAAGATATTTGAAATACACATTTCATAACATTTAAAGAAGATTGAGATTTGTGATTATAATTTTATTTTTATTTTTAAAGAAAAGAATTGAATGAATATATATATATATATATATATATATATATATATATATATATATATATATATATATATATATATATATATATATTATATATATATATATATATATATATATATATATATATATATATATGAAATTGATTGTGGTATTGATGCAGTTGAATTAGTAATTTTAATTCACACCACGATTACAATTCAATACTATTGTAAAAGCAACCACATTACTAATATTGCGTAACAATTGCAGATACAATTTGAAATTATGCAAAGTACTTGTCAATTGAATAACATTAATCAAATAATCTATTAAATATCTTCGAGTGTTTGTTTAGTATTCCCATAGATTTCAACTTTAGAAAAGTTTCGTGAGACCTTGAATAAGAAATTGAAATTAATTTCATTTGAGTAGTGATTTTTTTTTAAGGGAATCTATTTATCCGTAAATTACTGTCGAATATATGTGTTAATATCCTTTTTAATATAATTTAATCAAAAAAAAGAAAATAAGAATATATATTATAGACGATTTTGCACAACCTAAAAAAACAACCATAATATATTTGAATTATAAATTTTGTTTCGATAACCATTCCTTTAAATAGGGATCGAGCTACACGGAAGAAAGGTTATGCCCTCACTATAATTATCATTATTTAAAGTTGTTACTTATATATTAAATGTAATAAAAACAGGAAAAAAAGGTTATATAAAATAAATGTTTTTAATAAAATAATAAATGACTCACTTTTACTTTTTTATTCTTATTAACTCTCTTTCACTCTTTCCAAACACACAAAAACTACATAATGTCTTTTTGCTGGTATGTTTTAAACTTAGACGTAAGTTTTTCTAACATTCAACACTCGAATTTAGAACTATAATTCAACTTTTTCACATGATTTTGTCTTCAAATGTATTATAGACTTAGGTTTGCTTGCCTAGAAACTTATCCAAACATATTCTTAGGTTCGGTTTGGTTAAAATGCCGTTGATTGATAAATTAACTTATAGTTTATAATTGATGATTGATAATTTATAATTTATAATTGATGGTTGATGACTAATAACTGATATTGAATGATGATTATTGAATGATGGTTGATGACTAATAACTGATAAATTAATTGAAATGTTTGATAAAACTAATTTATAAATATAAAATAACATAAAAAATATTTAATACAAAATTATTTTATTTTAAATTTAAATAAATTATAAATAATACAAATGATATTTTATTAAAATAATAAAGATAAAAGTGGAAAAAAAATGATAAGCTATAAACTCTAAGTTAAAATATCCATAAATTAGGGGAATCTATTTATCCGTAAATTAACTCTCAAATATATGTATGAATATCCTTTTTAATATAACTTAATCAAGAAAAAGTATAAGAGTATCAGTTATAGACGGTTTCGCACAACCTAAAAAAACAACCCATAATATATTTGAATTATAAATTTTGTTTACTTTGGACTCGATAACTATTCCTTTAAACAGGGATGGAGCTACTCGGAAGAAAGGTTATGCCCTCACTATAATTATCATTATTTATGTTTTAATGTTGTTACTTATATATTAAATGTAATAAAAATAGGAAAAAAAGGTATATAAAATAAATGTTTTTAATAAAATAATAAATAACTCACTTTTCCTTTTCTATTTTTATTAACTCTCTTTCACTCTTTCCAAACACACACAAACTACTTAACGCCTTTTTGCTGTTACGTTATAAGTAGCCTAGACGTAAGTTTTTCTAACACTCAACACTCGAATTTAGAGTTATAATTCAACTTTTTCACATAATTTTGTCTTGAAATGTATTATAGACTTAGGTTTGCTTGCTTAGAAGTTTGTCCAAATATATTCTTAGGTTCAGTTTGGTTAAAACGTGGTTGACTGATAAATTCGTTGATAGTTTATAGTTGATGATTGATAACTTATAGTTTATAATTAATGGTTGATGACTAATAACTGATAAATTAATTGAATGATGGTTGATGACTAATAACTATAAATTAATTGAAGTGTTTGATAAAACTAATTTATAAATGTAAAATAACATAAAAAATATTTAATACAAAATTATTTTATTTTAAATTAAAATAAATTATAAATAATATAAATGAATTTTTATTAAAATAATAAGAATAAAAGTGAAAGAAAAAATAATAAGCTATAAACTATAATTTAAAATAACATCTGAAAAATAAATTATAAACTTATAATAAAAATCTGTTATATATATATATATATATATATATATATATATATATATATATATATATATATATATATATATATATATATATATATATATATATATATATATATATATATATATATATATATATATATATATATATATATATATATATATATATATATATATATATATATATATATATATATATATATATATATATATATATATATATATATATATATATATATATATATATATATATACTTCACTAGTCAAAATTTCGGACTCCCTTCCTACTATCTCTAAACTAATTTTTCATGGTGAAAAATATTTCTGCTATATTAAAATCTTAACTAAATTCTTTTTTTCATTAAAAAAATTTAATTCAAATCTCTAAGGTTAGAAACATAAAATGAAGATTGATGTAAACGTCAAGGACAAGATAAACACCAGGAGACCCATGAAGCCAATTACTATCAATGTTGAATTGAAACATCCCTAAACAAGTGGAAGCAACTAGTAGAGATTAGAGCAAGCGATAAGTGACCTAAAACAAGTGTATTACTAGCTTAAAAAGAAAATCACTTTCCTAAAAGCAGATAGCAATTATTAATAGATAAGGAAACATATCAACTTTATGCCTTGGACCACAGTGACAAACTTACATGTCAAAGACAAAAAACATTAATTCGTAACAATGAAGTTAATCTACCGAGGTTCTAAAGTCCAAATCTTCTATTATAACAACCCACCATCACCACGTAAACTAGTAGCACCCATTTTCTCAGAACCCAAGACATATTCAGACCAAAAGGAAACCAACTACATCAGCTCATGGATAATCCTACTCCCAGTAGACTCTCCCTTGCCATGGAGAGAACAGGGCAATGGTAATCAGCACTATCCTCCTCTTTTCCTCCTCTTTCAAACCCATAATTTTTTTTTTGCGAGTACAATTTTATAATCAATTTATGACTTGAATTATTTCAGGGTTTTCTCTCAAGAAATCCCAAGTGATGTTATAGTTACAGTTGGAGAAGCCTCTTATTCTCTCCATAAGGTACCCAAAAAATTCATTTTCAATGTCAATAATTATTGTTTTTTTTTTCTTTTTTCTATATGGTTTTGTGCATATGAAATTGATAAATTCAATATTTAACTAATGAAATCGAAATTAACATTTAACAGTTCATGCTGGTGGCAAAGAGCAATTATATCAGAAAGATGATGATGGAATCAAACGAGAGTGAACTCACCAGTTTAGACCTCTCGGAAATACCCGGCGGTCAAGAAGCTTTTGAGAAAGCAGCGAAATTCTGTTACGGCGTCAACTTCGAGATAACAGTCAACAACGTGGCTCCTTTGCACTGTGCCGCCGTGTTCCTCCAGATGACTGACGAGTATTGCGACGGTAACCTCGCAGGAAGAACAGAAGGTTTTCTCACTCAGGTTGCACTCACAACTCTGACCGGCGCAGTCATGGTTTTAAAGTCTTGCCGTCAGCTTCTACCTGTCGCCGACGAATTAAACATTGTCAAACGCTGTGTTGACGTAGTCAGCTTAAAGGTGTGCAATGAAACAAACTTCCCCAGCCGCTCACCACCGAATTGGTGGACGGAGGAGCTCGCTGTCCTTGATGTTGATTCATTCGGGAAAGTGATCAACGCCATGAAACAACGAGGCGCCAAGTGCCTAACACTAGCCGGAGCGTTGATTACGTACATAGAACGCACCCTACGTGAGCTTGTACGTGATCAATCCGGCGGAGGCAGTGGAAAAATCCAGCCATCAGATCCAACCGACTCCGATTCAGAACTAAGAACCGAACAACGTGAGACTCTACAGTCCATTGTCCCTCTCTTTCCATCAGAGAAAGCCGCTTTTCCAATCAACTTCCTCTGCTCCCTTCTCCGTTGCGCGATCTACCTCCGCGCCTCAAGTACTTGCAAACGCGAACTCGAGAAACGAATCTCCGAAATTCTTGAACACGTTACAATTAACGATCTCCTAGTTCTCTCATTCACCTACGACGGCGAGAGGCTTCTAGATCTTGACAGCATTCGTAGAATCATTTCCAGTTTCGTGGAAAAAGAAAAAAGCACCACAGTATTCAGCGCAGGTATCACCTACGGAGAAAACTGCTCCGCCGCTATGCTACGCGTGGCAAAAACTGTCGACGCGTATCTCGCCGAAATTGCATCCTACGCCGAACTCACCATTTCAAAGTTTAACGGAATCGCTATTCTCATTCCAAAAGGCGCGCGAAAACTCGACGATGACCTTTACCGCGCCGTCGATATCTACCTTAAGGTATGAAAACTGAATAACCATATACAAAACGACGCCGTCTAAAATAACTACTATAACCGTAAGATTTTAATCTAACGCATTGGCGCGTGTGTTAATGCAGGTGCACCCGAATCTCGATGAGTTAGAGAAGGAGAAAGTGTGCAGCGTAATGGACGCGCTGAAGCTCTCATACGAGGCGCGTGTACACGCGTCTCAGAATAAACGGTTACCGGTTCAGATCGTGCTGCATGCGTTGTATTACGATCAGTTAAAGATAAGAAGCGGCGCGGCGGAGGAACGTGACGCGACGGCGGAAAGAAATCAGTTACAAACGGACGTAACGTTGGTGAGAGAGAACGAGGAGTTACGTACTGAGCTGATTAGGATGAAAATGTACGTTTCCGATTTGCAAAAGAATGGAACGACGTCGTCTTCTGGAACTAAAAAGGAAGTGAAAAAATCTACGTTTTTCTCTTCAGTATCCAAGAAACTGGGCAAGCTGAACCCGTTTAAGAACGGGTCTAAAGATACGTCCAATATTGAAGATGCGGTGGATTTGACAAAGCCCAGAAGGAGAAGGTTCTCCATTTCGTAAATTATTATTTTATTTTTGTGGGAAGTGGAAAATTTTAAATTTTAAATTAATATATAGTATTTTATACTATTTAGTTCCTTTAACTAGTTTTTACTAGAGAATGTTTAGCATTAGTCTCTTTTTAATTTGTTTGTATTTGTGTGTGTAGCAAATCCTATAAAATGCTATCTGTATTTATATACGCTTTCTGTTTTTCATGCATCTATGTTGTTAGTGTGCCTCAGAAAAAATGTGAATATATATGTCTTCATGCGTCTTGCAATTGCAAATATGAATGATATGATTGTTTTTTTAAACATTTGTGTACCATTCGGGTGTTTCTTAGACTTGCTCGGCCAAAAGTAACACGAGCTCCTCCAAGAGGAATTTAACATTTAAGCGGACTAGTACATGACAAAGGTGCGACAAAGACCTTTCCACTACAAGATATCCACAAACATAACAATTTTGAGCAATTATCAGAATATTCTAACATGTTCTGTTAGGATGCTAAAAATAAGATTAATTCTACATTATGAAATATAAAAATAAAATTAAGAGTGAGATAAAACTATACTAATAAAATTTCTTTGATTTTGATTCCTAAAATAACACATTACATCTTATTATATAAAATTCTAAAATCATCATAATCATCTAGACACAATCCTAATAAAAATCTTCTAGAATATAATATTAACTAATATGTTAAAATAAATAATTAAAAGATCTAATTAGTAATTATTAATACTCTCTATCAATATTATCCTATCCAAACAAAATCTTGTTCTAAAGGTGATTCTTTTTATATAATATTTTTAAATAATCACAATTTTAAAGTATTTATTATTGTAGTTATTTAAGAAAAAAAATAATCAAGATATCATTTGTTAAGACGTATGCGTTGATCAAATTGTACCCTGTCGTTATTATGAGTGATGTATAATACATTGATTAAGTTGTATTCCTTATTTTTTTTACATGCATGCCTCACTGGTGTATGTTCCTACATTTTACATGTATGCGTCAATTGTATTGGTGCATGCTATCACATTTTATATATATGCGTCAATTGAAGTGACGTATGTTCTTACATTTTACATACATGCGACAATTTCAATGACTTGTACTCTCACATTTAATATAAAATATGATTATTTTGATAAATAAATTGAAAATAGAGTTATTTTAATATATAATTTTAAAAAATAGTTATTTAAAAAATCCTTCAAAATTTGTAATAGATTGAAAATTATCCCAAGAAGAATTTGCTGACATGGCATGTGAGTGTGGAAAGTTAGACTTGTATGTTATAATTAAATGGAAGGAAATGCGGTTGAATTTAAAAGACATGCATTTTGAGGGGTGGAAGACAAAAAGATGGATGAGATTTATACTGATATTGACAAATAAAGGACAATGATTATTGTGTAGTGGTATGATAAAACAGTGGGGGGATTTTAGTTGGGAGAGAGGATTAACAAGCCTAGCACATGCATTAAGTCCATGTGGTTTTTGATGGGTGGTTTTTAGAAAAAAAATGTGGGTTGGTTTTGCTAAAGAGAGAATGGTTGGCAAGGCTAAGAGACACGTGCTGGTCTAGTGTGGTGTATGATGAAGGATAATTTTTTTTTAACCGTCTTTTTTTTTTTAAAGAAATTGTTTCTTTTTAATTGTCATTTACAAAATTCAATATATTATTAATTATATTTTGTTAAAATTATCCTTAAATAATTATTAGAGAGAGGGAAAAAGTAAAATGAATATAATAAATAATTAAGAGTATTATAAATAAAAGAAGAATTATTGTTAAAAAAGTAACAATAATAATTAACTTTATTAATATAGGTAAAAAGTTAAAAAATGATACTTAAAAAGAAATAGAGGGAGTAAATGATTTTAATGGTGGTTGGAGACGTGGAGTGGTGAATGGTGGTGAATTTGATGGTTTTAACCATGGTTGTTGTAAATTCAATGGCTTTTTTGGTGGCCCTAAAAAATGTTTTTATGAAGAAAAAAACATGTTTGTTTTTGTGTTTTAAAAATGTATTTGAAAAAACACGCTCTTTCAAACTCTTTAAAATCTTTATGTGATTTATAAAGTTTTTGAAATGATTTTTTCATCTCATTTTTAAAATTTCTTAAAACCTTCAAAAATTATAGAAAATGATTTATGTAGATCTGATGTTGGTGATGTTGAGAAACTAGTGATTGATTGTGGATGTGGAGAGAAAATTATATTTCGTTGGTGATAGTTGTATGAAGCATATGGGTTGAGTGGAGGTGGTGTGTAGCATGGTTAAAACCTAAATTTGATGATGTGGTTGGAAGAATGATGGTGGAATAAAATGAAGGAGTATAGGAGGAATAGGTTGGAGGAATGCTCCATTGATGAGAGAGGTTGGTGGAATAGGTTGGAGGAATGCTTCATGGTTGACAGGGGCTGGTGGGATAGGTTGGAGGAATACTCCATGGCCGAAATGGGGGTGTGAAGTTGGAATATTCCATAGGAGAGTTTTAGTGTAAGAATGAGAGCATCGATAATAAAAAACTAAAATCATAAACTAAAAAAACATTAAAACTAACAAAATATAATAATAAAAGATATATTTGATTTTTTTGATTTGATTCCTAAATTATAACATTACATTTTAATATATAAAACTCTAAATTCGTGGTAGCCATCATGTGACACAATCCTAAACAAACTTTTAGAATATAATCCTAACTAATATAATAAAATGATAATTAAAAAATCTAATTAATACTGTAATTATTAATTCTCTATCTTATGCTATACAATAATAATCAAATAATTGACTATTAATGCCCATTATACTGATTAATAGTATTAGCATGTAAGATTTTGTCTTGGATTAGGCAGAGAGGAATGCGTATAAAGGAAAATACCTAGCAAATCAAAAGGGACGAGATAACTCTTATATAGAAAACTATTCATTGTGGCTCTTACAGACTAACGTCGGTAGAGTTATCAACTAGTGTTCTTTGTGTGAACATTTGACGCTCACCATGAGACTCTAGTAAAATTTGCTTGAGCCACACAATTTTTTTAAAGGATTCCGCCTTACACTAGGAGAATGATGGCAAACATGTTGAAGGATTCCACCTTACACTGGTACATGAGGCTACCGAGGTTCTTAGTGACAAGTTATCAATATTTATGTAGGAGAATGATACACCATTTTTCTGCCAATAAGTACATAAAGATGTCGACCACAAGTCTCTTCAACGTCCTCCAAGGGCATGGCGAGTCACTGCAAGAATATCTGGATCGTTTCAACAAAGAAACCATCAAATTTACCCATCCTAATCAAAATATTTTGTATGGGCTTTCCAGAATGACCTCAAGGTCCAACACTCCAATGAATCCCTAACCCAGAAGTCGACATCGACGATAGAGGAGATCATGGCACTGGCAGAGTGTTACATTAAATGTGAGGAAAGTAACACAGAAATAGGACAGGGAATGCAAAGGAGATGGAGTCTCAAAACCAGATACATGTGGGTAAAGAAAATTTTGAGATCAAACACCTACTTAAGGAAAATCATTGTTCAAACTCGATAAAAAAACCATATGAGTATTTAACCTCACTTAATACAAAGTGTGAGAGGGCGACCGGGGCGCGAAAACAAGAAGATCACCACATAATGAAACCCATGGGAGAACCCCCCCCCCCCCCCCCCCCCCCCCCGACCAAGAGGGCCCAAAGTGTTCAGGAAGAACAAGGATGCAATGTGGCACACCATACATTGAATACTATAGTTGGTGAATTTGTAGGCGGTGGCAAATCTGGCTCGTTCAGAAATATGTATGTATGACAGTTAATGCACATCGTCAGTGCTCCTCCTACCAAATCAAGAGTCATGGTCCTGAAGGTAAGTTTCTCTTATAGATATGTTTAGGGTATTATCCCATATGAAGACGAACCATTGGTGATTAAC
The DNA here is from genome assembly GCF_024323335.1 of Lathyrus oleraceus. NCBI lineage: Eukaryota > Viridiplantae > Streptophyta > Magnoliopsida > Fabales > Fabaceae > Lathyrus > Lathyrus oleraceus. Next base: position 122,487,738 of record NC_066580.1, read on the forward strand.
CTACAAATCAACGTCTAGAATGTGGAAAGAGTATAGATTGATCCTGGCAGTTCTGTGGATATCCTTTATTGGGAGGCTTTGCAAGGATTTATGTTAGATCCTTAAATCCTTCAATTATTCAAAGGATCATTAGTATGATTCTCAAGAAAGAAAGTGCAACGCCTAGGATACGTCACCATTTAGACCACCTTCTTGATGGATGGGAGTGTGAAAACAACAAAAGTACAATACATTGTGATAAATGCCCATTCCTCCTATAATATCATCATGGGCAGGACGACCTTCAATGCTTTAGAGGCGGTTATGTCAACATTGTATCTGATTAGTAAGTATCCACTAAGTAAAGGGTGAATTATGGTAATAAAATGGAAACTAGGAATTAGTGAGGCAATGCTAATGAGATCGTCTAAAGCTGAAGAAGAGAACTAACATGGAGTTCATCCTAGATGCACACAAAATCCATTATGTTGACCTATATCCTCGGGGTGAGCCTCCTCTTTTGGAGGAGCTAAGGAATGTCCAAATAAACATTGAAGAATACTAGATTACCCAAATTGGAACGAAACTTCCATAGCACTAAGAAGTTGGGATTGTACATCTATTATGAGAAAATGTAAATATATTTTTCTGGGCACTCACAGACATGCATGAGATTGATCCAGATTTCATTTGCCACTAGTTATCCATAAAGCTCGGGGTAAATCCTATTGCCTAGAGGAAACGGAAGGAAGATGAAGAAAAAAGGTTAGTTGTGTCCGGAGAAGTAAAAAATTTATTGGAGGTGATATTCATCCAAAAATCAAGTACCCCAACATGGTTAGTTAAGATTGTGATGGTAAAAACGAATTCGTAAAAATGGAGAAAATGGCAAATGTGATCTCCAGAAAGCATTCCCTAAAGATCCTTATTTTCTACCCATCATTGAACGACTCATCTACACCGCGTCGGGTTTCAAAATGTTAAGTTTCATGGATGCCTACTCCACTTATAACCGAATTAGGATGAGTCCCATCTGTTGGTGTAAGCCCTAGAGGCCAATATTTTTTGTACTTGTATCGAATTATTTATTAATGATAAAAGACTTTTTCTTTATTATGTTTGTTTAATAAAGTCCCTAGAATAGATAGTCAGTTTAATGTATCAAGTGTGACTTAATCATGAGATCCCATTAAACATAAGGTCATTATTCTTAAAGTATTTGTAGTCGAGCTTTATTGTGAAGTGGGATAACATTAAAGAATTAAGACTATTATGTATATAGACTGATGATCACATTTCATGGATCATGGATAAGGAGTTATCAAGTCTTAAACATATGTATGAATATTAAGTGTCATAAGTTATTCTCATGGTGATAGTGGTGTATATCACCATTCGACCTGAAACCACTATGGACCCTAAATATAGAGTCGAGTACTTTATTGCTGATCAAACGTTGTTCGTAATTGGATGACCATAAAGACAGTTGATGGGTACTCCATGAAACATGTTGAGGGACATGATGACCTAGATGGAATTTTCCCATCCTGCGTAACAGGATAAATGTCTATGGATCCAATATTGAACTGGACAAGGATGACACGGTCTATGCCTTGTGTTCAATATAGACATAGGGGAAAAAGGGTAATTATACACATAAGTATTATCACAAAAGGATTTGTCAGATCACATGACATTTTCGTGTCTTGGGTAGCAGTGATGTGTTGCTAGATACCGCTCACTGTTTATTATGTTAAATACGTGATTTAATATAATTGTTAATGTCGCGAAAACCTAGAGGGTCACACACAAACGAACGGATTGATGAGAGATAAAGTAAATAAGGAACACCGTAAGGTACGATGCACTTAAGTGAATTTTAGAACATCGTAAGGTACGGTGTACTTAAGTAGAATACGAAATATGGTAAGGTACCACGCGCTTAAGTAATCTTGGCATATCATAAGATATGGGCCACATACATTTAAGTGGGCTTTTTAGCTTCCAGCCCAAACAAGTGGTTCTATAAATAGAACCCTTGTGCAGAAGCATTTGAGCAGTTAAAAAATTTCGTTTCTCTCTCTCTCTCACTCACTCACTCACTCAAAGCCTTCATTCGTAGCAGCTAGCACTGAGATTGAAGGAATCCGTTCGTGTGGACTGACTAGAGGTGTTGTCACCATTTAACATTCGTGATCACTCTTTAGATCTGCATCAAAGGTTTTAATCTCCACAAGAGGTAACGATTCTATCACTGATCATGCCCATTCGTAAGGATCACTAAAGGAGAAAAAAAATTAATTTCCGCTGTACGTGGGAGTCCATTTGCCCCTGGGATCACCTTGTGGTAGAATGATACGCTTTATCACCAATTCGCCGATTTGATACACCCGTCTCTTGACCTTTTTGTTGAATGCCTGGGTCATGCGCTTCTGATATATCTGCCCATGACAAACAGCCGCGAGTCTCTTTTCATCAATCAAATTTATCTGATCGAGTCGAGTCTGAATCCATTCATCCTCGTCTAAACCTGCCTCTTTCATGATTCTTAGAGAGGGAATCTGAACTTCCACAGGTAAGACGGCTTCCATTCCGTAGACTAAAGAGAAAGGAGTTGCCCCTGTCGAAGTTCGTACTGAAGTGCGATAACCATGAAGAGCAAATGGTAACATTTCATGCCAGTCTTTGTACGTTACTGTCATCTTTTGTATGATCTTCTTGATATTCTTATTAGCAGCCTCCACGGCGTCGTTCATCTTTGGCCGGTACGGAGAAGAGTTATGGTGTTTTATCTTGAATTGCGTGCAGAGTTCAGTAATCAGCTTGTTGTTCAAATTAGTGCCATTATCAGTGATAACTCTTTCAGGGACGCCATATCGGCAAATAAGACTATTCTTGATGAACCGTGCCACCACATTCTTGGTAACAGAAGCAAATGAGGCTGCCTCTACCCACTTTGTAAAGTAATCAATCGCAACAAGAATGAAGCGATGTCCGTTAGAAGCAGTAGGTTTAATCTCCCCAATCATATCAATGCCCCACATTGCAAAGGGCCACGGGGCTGTCAACACGTTTAATGGAGCAGGAGGCACATGTACTTTGTCCGCATAGATCTGACACTTGTGGCAGGTTCTGGAGTGATGGTGGCAATCAGCTTCCATGGTAGACCAATAATACCCTGATCTCAGAATCTTCTTGGCCATTGTATGTCCACTAGAATGAGTCCCAAAAATACCGTCATGCATGTCTTCCATAATCTTTTCTGCTTCCTTTTTGTCCACACAGCGAAGCAAAGTTGAATCATGATTACGCTTGTATAATACTCCATTACTCAGAAAGAATTTAGCGGAGAACTTCCTCAGGAATTTTCTGTCATTGATGGATGCCCCTTCAGGGTATTCCTGAGCTTCTAAATATCTTTTTACTTCGTGGAACCAAGGTTTCTCTTCTACTTCAGCAGCGTTAAGTTCATAACAATATGCTGGTTCATCCAATCGTTCAATGGTAATCCTGGGAGCTTCATTGTCCCATCTGACTCTGAACATAGATGACATGGTAGCCAATGCGTCCGCCAACTGATTCTCTTCCCGTGGAATATGTTCAAATGTAATCTCTTCAAAATATGGGATTAATGTCATTACTCGCTCTCGATAAGGGATGAGATTCGGATGTTTAGTGTCCCATTCTCCTTTGATCTGACTGATTACTAATGCTGAGTCTCCGTACACACTCAAAAACTTGATTCGCAGGTCTATAGCAGCCTTGAGTCCCAAAATACATGCTTCATACTCAGCCATATTATTGGTATAATGAAAACATAGTCTAGCAGTGAAAGGTGTATGGTAGCCCCCGGGAGAAATAATTACAACCCCAACGCCATGGCCCAATGCATTAGAAGATCCATCAAAAACCATAGTCCATCGGGATCCCAGTTCGGGTCCTTCATCCGGTCCAGGTTTTTCATAATCAGTAACAAACATGACATCCTCATCTGGAAACTCAAAATTCATAGATTGGTAATCGTCCACCGCTTGATGAGCCAAATGATCAGCTAGCACGCTTCCTTTGATTGCTTTCTGGGTAGTATACTGGATATCATATTCCGTTAAAATCATCTGCCATCTTGCGATTCTCCCGGAGAGAGCAGGTTTCTCCAATATATATTTGATAGGATCCATCTTAGAAATCAATAAAGTGGTATGATTCAACATATACTGTCTTAGTCGGCGAGCAGCCCAAGTCAAAGCACAGCAAGTTTTCTCGAGCAGTGAGTATCTTGTTTCACAGTCGGTAAACTTTTTGCTAAGGTAGTATATGGCATGCTTTTTTCGACCAGACTCGTCATGTTGCCCCAACACGCACCCCATTGAACTTTCTAACACGGTCAAATACATGATTAGAGGTCTTCCTTCAACTGGTGGTATCAGAATTGGAGGTTCCTGGAGATATTTCTTGATTTTGTCAAAAGCTTCTTGACATTCATCATTCCATATCATCTCTTGATTTTTCCTCAGTAATTTGAAGATGGGTTTGCAGGTAGCAGTCAAATGGGAGATAAATCGGGCAATGTAATTCAACCGTCCCAAGAAACCTCTGACTTCTTTATCCGTACGAGGAACTGGCATTTCTTGGATAGCTCTCACCTTCGCCGGGTCAACCTCAATTCCTTTATCACTGACAATAAAGCCCAAGAGTTTACCGGATCTTACTCCAAAGGTGCATTTGTTCGGGTTCAATCTCAGCTTGTATTTCTTCAACCTCTCAAACAATTTGTACAAATGACCGAGATGTTCTTCTTCAGTATTAGATCGGGCTATCATGTCATCCACATATACTTCTATTTCATGATGAATCATGTCATGGAACAAAACCACCATAGCACGCTGGTACGTTGCCCCGGCGTTCTTTAAACCGAATGGCATTACTTTGTAACAGAAAGTGCCCCATTGCGTCACAAACGTAGTTTTCTCCATGTCTTCAGGTGCCATCTTAATCTGGTTGTAACCCGAGAATCCATCCATGAAGGAGAATACTTTGTGTTGAGCAGTATTGTCTACCAGAACATCAATGTGCGGGAGTGGAAAGTCATCTTTGGGACTCGCTTTATTCAGATCTCTGTAATCGACGCACATCCGTACCTTACCATCCTTCTTCGGTACCGGTACCACATTAGCAACTCATTGAGGATAAGAAGTAACAGCCAGAAAACCTGAGTCTGGCAAGTTCTCCAGGTACTTCACAATCTTCCTCACTTCCATCCTCGGCTTGGTAGATCGGATTTTCAAAGTCAAAATGAACAGTAGTAGAACTATTATCAACAGGATCCAGAGTGGGTATGGATCTGCAATTCGTTACGTGAGTGTGTGTAAGAAAACATAGCTTTTTTGGAAGATGACAGGAAAGATAAAGAGCGCAATATTTGAATGCAAAAAGTCCATTGATTTATTGAATATGAATATGCTTATGAAAATGACAAAACCCTTAACAAATTAGCTATTGTGCCCCGGGCATAGACACAATGCTTTAAGAAGTTCAACTATAAAATTTAAAAAATTGCAACACTAAAACAGACAATAGCAATTACTCCTGACTAAAGGAAATCGGGATAGTGTCTTCAGCCTTCCAATTATTGAGTCCGTCACCAATTGTTGGGAAAATCCAGCTATCCAGATCGCAATCGCTATCAGCATCTTCTACAGCATTAATTTGATCTTTGACCATCCTTTCAGAGTTAAATCCCAGACCAGACTTGTCAGACTTGTATGGTACGTTGATCAGTTGACCCCAACCAGTACGACCACCATTTTCAACCACGGCTTGAGCGTCCTTCAGAGAAATCATGGCAGGAGGAGCACGGATAACCTTGGGCACACAGGAAGTCGGCTTAAGGACAGGACTGGTCGGAGGAACTACTTCAAATGACTGAGAAGGAGTCTCCAAGAATTCGCCATCCATCTCGACGTATCTGAAGGTATGCACACTACTGACAATATACTCTTCTTCCCCACACACAGTAACGATCTTACCCTCTATTGGATATCTCAGCTTTTGATGGAGAGACGAAGCTACAGCACTTGCCCCATGAATCCAAGGGCGTCCCAGCAAGCAGGAATAGGCGGGACGGATGTTCATTACATGAAAGGTAGTGTTGAAGACTTGAGGCCCTATCTTGATAGGGAGAACCACTTCACCATGGACAACACTCTTCGCGCCATCGTAAGCACGCACCACAATGTCACTAGGCTTCAGTTCAATGCTTTTGCAGTCAAGTTTATCGAGCACGGCTTTCGGTAGCACATTCAAAGAAGAGCCATTATCGATCAACACATGAGACAAGGTGATCCCCTTACACTCAATGGAGATATGCAGAGCTTTATTGTGATTCTTCCCTGCTGGTGTCAGGTCAGCATTGGAAAAACCTAGGCCATCGTCAACAGTCAGGTTAGCAACATAGTTTTCGAACTGATCGACGGAGGTCTCCTGAGGTACATGAGCAGTCTTCAAGAATTTTATCAAGGCATGGGCATGAGATTCAGAAGATAACAACAAGGATAACATCGAGATCTTAGACGGGGTATGCCCCAACTGTTCCACCACATCAAAATCACTCTTGCGGATGATTTTCAGCACTTCTTCCATTTCTCGTTTGGCAACATCCTCAGTAGTAACTTCGACCAGTGTCTCTGACTGAGAAGGATTGACTGGTTCCTTTCCTCGAGTTTCGGGAACTGGAGGTGAGATCTCTGGAGAGAAGATCCTTCCGCTTCGAGTAACTTTCCTAGTCCCAACAATGTCATTAGGATTAGCAGAATTGCCAACTTGTTTTACGCCATGGATGTAAACATCACCTCCATAATTCCACGGAATGGCTTTGCTTGAGGAATACGGTACTGGGCCAGGTGCAGTAATGATCAGGGGAGCTACCTTGGGCTCAGCAGTAATCTTCACAGGTACTCTAGGAGCAGTAATCTTCACCGGAACTTTGGACCTTGCAATCATAGATATTTCTTCAACAGTGTTTCCCACCTTAGGAATCCTTTCAAAGAGAATTGTACGATCATCTATCAGTCGTTGAATACCATTCCTCAATTTCAGGCAATCATTGGGTCGGAGTATACAGAGATCGCAATTTTCAGCACAACCTGGAAATAAACCAGCTTGCAATAAATTCTTCTTGATGATCAGGAGAGGAGATGTTAAATCAGCTACATTAGAAATGTGAGAATTGTTATCCACAGTATTAACAGTCTTGTCATGATTAGGCATAGGTGCAGTGATGACGTTAGGAGTCTCCGGAGGCTCAAATTCAATTTCTCCAGCTTCGATCATATCCTGAACCTTATTCTTCAATGACCAGCAATCATTTGTATCATGCCCGGGGCTATCGGAGTGATATGCACACCTGGCATTGGGATTATAACGAGAAGAGGCAATGTTGGGTTTCGTAGGAGGATCTCTGAGGGTGATCAGATTTGCCTTTAGCATCCCCTGCAGTGCTTGTGCCAAGGTCATATTGATCCTGGTAAACTGCCTTCTTGGCTTGTCTTGTTTGGGCTGGAAGTTTTGAGATGGCGGTGCTGCAATCGTAACCGCTCCAATGGTATGGTCACGATTTTTCTTGTTACGACCCTTTTGATCGTACACAACATTTGATTCATTCCTCCCCTGATAGGACCTTTTGGTGCTTGCAGAGGTAGCCGTCTGTATCTTTCCACTTCGGATGCCACTTTCAACACGCTCACCTGTCAATATAAGTTCAGTGAAACCTGATGAAGAGCTTCCCAGTAGATGGCTGTAGAATGGGCCAGTCAGTGTGCCCATGAACATGTCCACTAATTCTCGGTCAGTCATAGGGGGTTTGACTCTGCCAGCCAAATCTCTCCATTTCTGAGCATATCCTTTGAAGCTTTCTTTGGATCCCATAGTCATATTCTGCAACTGTAGCCGAGTAGGCGCTAGTTCAGAGTTATACTGGTACTGTTTATAGAAAGCTGTTGCTAAATCAGTCCAGGTGCGGATGTCAGAGCTCTCGAGCTGATAATACCATTCCAACTGTGTGCCAGACAGACTCTCTTGGAAGAAATGGATCCATAGCTTCCTATCAGTGGTATGCGGCTGAATCTTTCTCACATAAGCTCTCAGATGCATCTGAGGACAGGACGCACCATCGTAGTGAAAGTGGGGATCTTGAATTTGCGAGGAATGGTCACATCGGAGACCAGACCCAAACTTTCGAAATCCAGACCGGGCGTGTAACACCCCGATAATAATAAAATAATTATTTGAATTGAGTTAATAATTTATTTATTAATTTAATTAAATAATTGGAAATTTTATTATTATTATTATTGGATTATTATTTGGAAAATATATAAGTTGGACTTAAGGAAATATCCCATTTGGTAAGAAAAGGTTTTTCGTGAAACAGAGAACGATCGTGAAAGAAGAGGAAAAGAGCAAAGAGACAGAGCGAGGGCTGAAGGTTGAAGAAGGAAGGGCTTGAGCTTAGAGATTCGCCGGATTAACTCAGGTAAGGGGGGTTTATCGTCAATTAACGGGTATTATGGGATAATATGTCATGGGTAGTGATAAGCTGTTGATTGACCCTAATTGGGAATTGTGAATGCTGAAATTTTGTTGGATGAACCGTGTTAGAAGTTGAAATTGAGTCGGTAATTGAGTCTGTTGTAATTTCCCGATCGTATGGCTTTTTATGGAATCGGATTCGGAGGTCCGGAAGTCCTCCAATGGCGGAAAATGCGGAGAATTCTGCATTCTGCCTTGAGTTAGCGCAGGAACAGCTTCTGTCTTGCGTTAACCGGTTAACCCAGGGTGTTAACCGGTTAACACTGTGTTGGATTATGAGTATGTGCTGTTTTGTCTGCGTTAACCGGTTAACCCAGGGTGTTAACCGGTTAACACTGTTGTAATTTCTGATATTTGGCTGTTTGTGCTGCGTTAACCGGTTAACCCAGGGCGTTAACCGGTTAACACTGTTAAATTTTTGAGACAGAAGGCGTGTTGTGCTGCGTTAACCGGTTAACCCAGGGCGTTAACCGGTTAACGCTGTTGCAGAGTGGAAAAATGTTAATTTTAATGTTGTGTGCCTATTTGAGGGTTGGCCTATGTTGGCCTATGATGTAATAGAGATTAATTCCCGCTGTTTTGAGCAGTATAGATATTAGTGGAGTGTGCTAATATTGTGGTTGTTGTTTGGCATGATATAATATGCTTTTGTGATAAATTGTGTTGATAATGTGGAATGGTATACATGATGTTGTGAATGTATGCATTTGTGAATAGACTATTCTATGGCTTAGAGTGTGAGCATGTGTCTATTCTTGATTATCGTTGATGTTGCATTGCTAGGTGATTAGCATGCGTATTGTGGCCTTCGGGTGGTAGCTAATTCCCATGGTGAGGAATTAGTGAGTAAATCATGTTGATTGTTGTTGTTGTTGTTTGCATGCTAGGTGATTAGCGTGCATATCATGGCCCATTTGGGGTGGTAGCTAATTCCCATGGTGAGGAATTAGTGAGTGAGTCACTATGTCTCAAATGAGTGGGACTAGTGAGCTTGGTAGCCGTGCCTGGATTTGGACGGTGAGGTTGAACTATATGTTCACAACATAGTCGGTACCGCATGCATAAGAGTCTCATTGCACAATGAATGTATGGCATATGATATGAATGGATGTATTCCAGTATCATATGTGTGTTGTGTGTTGTGTTGTTAATGTTGAATATGATTGAGATTTTTACTGTTGAATAGGATGGTTGGATGGATATTGCCGTTGCTGAGTGCGTAGCTTGATTAGGGTGAATTAATGTGTTATTTACTTAGCATTACATGTTGTTCTATAATGCTTATTATATTGATTGAAGAACTCACCCTTACAACTATTTTTCAGGTAACGAGCAGTGAGTTGAGTAGAAGCTAGTGCTATGGAGTCTAGTGTCGTCCTTAGTGGGTCATGCTCTGGTAGATGTAACATCGGGAGGGGATGTTTGACTATGTTTTAATTTAGTTGTTGATCAACTTTACATGTAATGTAGTACATGCTTTGAATGTTGATGTTTTGTATCCGCTGCGTATTATGCAACTGTTTTATTTGACAAATAAATGAGCATGACAGGATGTTTTGATAAATGTTTGTGAAATGATTGTGTGACACCCTTCGGGGCATAATTACTCTGATTAACATGTTATTATTTTAATTAAATAATTTGGGGTATTTAGAAGGGTGTTACATTAGTGGTATCAGAGCATAGTCGGTCGTGTTGAGTCGTAGTTATTCTGTTCCCCTGTACGGGATAGGTGTTGTGTAACCCTATCAGTACTTATTTGTTTTAGTTGTTGGGTTTTCAGAATAGAGATGGCTGGAAGAGGTAGAGATGATGCTGCGATTGCTGAGGCTCTGGGTATGCTAGCTGGAGTACTTGGAGGAAATCCGAATGTTGTGGGGATGGGAGCTGCTCGTCAGTTGAGTGAGTTCCAGAAGAACAATCCTCCGATGTTCAAAGGAGCATACGATCCAGATGGTGCTCAGAAGTGGTTGAAAGAGATAGAGAGGATCTTCAGAGTAACTGAGTGTGCTGATAACCAGAAGGTAAGGTTCGGTACACATATGCTGTCAGAAGAAGCTGATGATTGGTGGGTTGCTACCCGCACTGAGTTGGAAACTGCTGGAAATGCTGAGATTACTTGGGCTGTGTTCAGGGAAAGATTCCTGAGGAAGTACTTTCCAGAGGATGTCAGAGGGAAGAAAGAGATAGAATTCTTGGAATTGAAGCAGGGTAACAGGTCTGTTACTGAGTATGCTGCGAAGTTCACAGAGCTGTCAAAGTACTATACTCCCTATAATGAGGCTGCTGGAGAATTTTCGAAGTGTGTGAAGTTTGAGAACGGGTTGCGTCCCGAGATCAAGCAGGCAATTGGATATCAGCGAATCAGGGTGTTTTCTGATTTGGTTGACTGTTGCAGGATTTTTGAACAGGATTCCAAAGCCAGAGCAGAGAGCTATCAGCAGAGGGTCGATAGGAAGGGTAAGAATCAGGTTGATCGTGGGAAACCGTATGCAGCTGGCAAAGGTTTTCAGAGGCAGAGTGGAATGAAGAGGCCTAGTGGAGGAGATTCTAGTGCTCCTGCTAAGTGTTACAGATGTGGTCAGGCTGGACATCGTATCCATGAGTGTACCAGTAATGAGAAGAAGTGTTTCAAATGTGGAAAAGGTGGTCATTTGGCTGCAGATTGCCGGTTGAAGACTGTGACTTGCTTCAACTGTGGAGAGGTGGGTCATATCAGTCCACAGTGTCCTAAGCCAAAGAAAGAGAATCAGTCGGGAGGCAAGGTTTTTGCTTTATCAGGTTCTGAGACTTTTGCAGATGAGCGTTTGATCCGAGGTACGTGTTATATTAATGGCTTTCCTCTTGTAGCTATTATTGACACCGGTGCTACTCATTCCTTTATATCTTTGGATTGTGCTGTGAAACTTAAGTTAGAAATATCTGAGATGTTTGGTAGTATGGTGATTGACACTCCTGCGAAGGGTTCAGTGACTACTACTTCAATTTGTTTAAGTTGCCCTTTGAGTATTTTTGGTAGGAACTTTGGGATAGACCTTGTGTGTCTTCCATTAGTGCAGATTGATGTTATCTTGGGTATGAACTGGTTGGTGTTTAACCGGGTTTCTATCAATTGTTTTGATAAGACTGTGATATTTCCTGAGATTGAGGAAGGCAAGAGTTTGTTTCTATCATCGAGGCAGGTGAATGAGGAAGTAGCAGATGGGGCAGGGTTGTTTATGCTGTTAGCGACTTTGGAGGCTAAAGATAAACTGGTGATTGGTGATCTAGCTGTGGTGTGTGATTTTCCTGATGTGTTTCCGGAAGAAGTGAATGAATTACCGCCAGAGCGTGAAGTTGAGTTCTCGATTGAATTGGTACCTGGTACTAGACCGATATCGATGGCTCCGTACCGTATGTCTGCTGTTGAGTTAGCTGAATTGAAAAGTCAGTTGGAAGATTTGTTGGATAAGAAGTTTATTCGTCCAAGTGTGTCACCGTGGGGTGCACCAGTGTTGTTGGTTAAGAAGAAGGAAGGTACTATGAGGTTGTGTGTGGACTACAGGCAACTGAATAAAGTGACGATCAAGAATCGGTATCCTTTGCCGAGGATTGATGATTTGATGGATCAGTTGGTTGGTGCGAGTGTGTTCAGTAAGATAGATTTGAGATCTGGGTATCATCAGATACGTGTGAAAACTGAGGATATTCAGAAGACTGCTTTCAGAACGAGGTATGGACATTATGAGTATTCTGTAATGCCTTTTGGGGTGACTAATGCGCCTGGAGTATTCATGGAGTATATGAATAGGATTTTTCATCCGTATCTAGATCAGTTTGTTGTGGTGTTTATTGATGACATTTTGGTGTATTCGAAATCTGAAGAAGAACATGCTGAGCATTTGAGAGTGGTGTTGGAAGTTCTACGAGAAAAGAAGTTATTTGCTAAACTCTCAAAATGTGAATTTTGGTTAGAAGAGGTTAGTTTTCTTGGTCATGTGAGGTGGTGTTGCTGTTGATCCTTCTAAGATAAAAGCGGTATCTAAGTGGGAAGCTCCGAAGTCTGTTGCTGAGATTCGAAGTTTCCTTGGTTTGGCTGGTTATTATAGGAAGTTCATTGAGGGATTCTCTAAGTTGGCGTTACCGTTGACAATGTTGACCAGAAAGGGGCAAGCGTTTGTTTGGGACTCAAAATGTGAAGAAGGTTTCCAAGAGTTAAAGAGAAGGTTGACTACTGCTCCTATTCTGATATTACCGAGTTCGTCGGAACCATTTGAGGTTTACTGTGATGCTTCATTGTTGGGTTTAGGTGGTGTGTTGATGCAGAATAAGCAGGTTATAGCTTATGCTTCGAGACAACTAAGGGTTCATGAGAGGAACTATCCGACGCATGATTTGGAGTTGGCAGCTGTGGTATTTGTTCTGAAGTTATGGAGGCATTATTTGTACGGGTCAAGATTTGAGGTTTTCAGTGACCATAAGAGTTTAAAGTATTTGTTTGATCAGAAAGAGCTGAATATGAGACAGAGGAGATGGTTAGAATTTCTGAAGGATTATGATTTTGGTTTGAATTACCATCCGGGTAAAGCAAACGTTGTGGCTGACGCATTGAGTCGGAAATCATTGCATATGTCTATATTAATGGTTAAGGAATTGGATTTAATTGAGCAGTTTAGAGACTTGAGTTTGGTGTGTGAGAGTACTCACAATAGTGTTAAATTGGGAATGTTGAAGTTAACGAGTGGTATTCTGGAGGAGATCAGAGAGGGTCAGAAATCCGATATGCATTTGGTTGATAAGTTGACTTTAGTGAATCAAGGTCGAGGTGGTGAATTCAGAGTTGATGAGAATGGTGTTTTGAAATTTGGTAGTCGGGTGTGTATTCCGAATGTTATTGAGCTTAAGAAGAGTATTCTTGAGGAGGGACATCGTAGTGGCTTAAGTATTCATCCTGGAGCTACGAAGATGTATCATGATTTGAAGAAGTTATTTTGGTGGCCGGGAATGAAAAGAGAAATTGCGAGTTTTGTTTATTCTTGTTTGACTTGTCAGAAGTCAAAGATTGAGCATCAGAAGCCGTCTGGGCTAATGCAACCGTTGGCTATTCCAGAGTGGAAGTGGGATAGTATCAGTATGGATTTTGTTTCTGGTTTACCAAGGACAAATAAGAATTTTGAGGCTATTTGGGTGATTGTGGACAGATTAACAAAGTCGGCTCATTTCATTCCGATCAGAATGGATTATCCGTTAGAGAAACTAGCCGAGTTGTATATTGAGAAAATTGTAAGTTTGCATGGTATTCCGTCTAGTATTGTTTCGGACAGAGATCCTAGATTTACATCGAAGTTCTGGGAAGGTTTGCAGAAGGCTTTGGGAACTAAGCTGAGATTGAGTTCTGCATATCATCCGCAGACTGATGGTCAGACTGAGAGGACGATTCAGTCACTAGAGGATCTTTTGAGAGCTTGTGTTTTGGAAAAAGGAGGTGCTTGGGATTGTTATTTGCCTTTGATTGAGTTTACCTACAACAATAGTTTTCATTCGAGTATTGGTATGGCACCGTTTGAAGCTTTGTATGGTAGGAGATGTCGGACACCTTTATGTTGGTATGAGTCCGGTGAGAGTGCGGTGGTTGGACCGGAGATTGTTCAACAAACTACGGAAAAGATTAAGATGATTCAGGATAAGATGAGAATTGCTCAGAGTCGTCAGAAGAGTTATCATGATAAGAGGAGGAAATCACTTGAATTCCAAGAGGGAGATCATGTGTTTCTTCGTGTTACTCCGATAACTGGTGTTGGTCGAGCCTTGAAGTCGAAGAAGTTGACACCTCGATTTATTGGTCCTTATCAGATTTTGGAGAGGATAGGGGAAGTAGCCTATCGTATCGCTTTACCGCCGTCGCTTGCGAATTTGCATGACGTTTTTCATGTGTCTCAGTTGAGGAGGTACATTCATGATCCGTCGCATGTAGTCCAAGTAGACGATGTACAGGTGAGAGATAACCTGACTGTTGAAACATCACCTATGAGGATTGAGGATCGAGAGTTGAAGCAGTTGCGGGGTAAAGAGATTGCCTTGGTGAAGGTAGCTTGGGGAGGACCAGCAGGTGGCAATGTGACTTGGGAACTTGAGAGTCAGATGAAAGAGTCTTATCCGGAGTTATTCGCTTGAGGTATGTTTTCGAGGACGAAAACTCTTTTAGTGGGGGAGAGTTGTAACACCCCGATAATAATAAAATAATTATTTGAATTGAGTTAATAATTTATTTATTAATTTAATTAAATAATTGGAAATTTTATTATTATTATTATTGGATTATTATTTGGAAAATATATAAGTTGGACTTAAGGAAATATCCCATTTGGTAAGAAAAGGTTTTTCGTGAAACAGAGAACGATCGTGAAAGAAGAGGAAAAGAGCAAAGAGACAGAGCGAGGGCTGAAGGTTGAAGAAGGAAGGGCTTGAGCTTAGAGATTCGCCGGATTAACTCAGGTAAGGGGGGTTTATCGTCAATTAACGGGTATTATGGGATAATATGTCATGGGTAGTGATAAGCTGTTGATTGACCCTAATTGGGAATTGTGAATGCTGAAATTTTGTTGGATGAACCGTGTTAGAAGTTGAAATTGAGTCGGTAATTGAGTCTGTTGTAATTTCCCGATCGTATGGCTTTTTACGGAATCGGATTCGGAGGTCCGGAAGTCCTCCAATGGCGGAAAATGCGGAGAATTCTGCATTCTGCCTTGAGTTAGCGCAGGAACAGCTTCTGTCTTGCGTTAACCGGTTAACCCAGGGTGTTAACCGGTTAACACTGTGTTGGATTATGAGTATGTGCTGTTTTGTCTGCGTTAACCGGTTAACCCAGGGTGTTAACCGGTTAACACTGTTGTAATTTCTGATATTTGGCTGTTTGTGCTGCGTTAACCGGTTAACCCAGGGCGTTAACCGGTTAACACTGTTAAATTTTTGAGACAGAAGGCGTGTTGTGCTGCGTTAACCGGTTAACCCAGGGCGTTAACCGGTTAACGCTGTTGCAGAGTGGAAAAATGTTAATTTTAATGTTGTGTGCCTATTTGAGGGTTGGCCTATGTTGGCCTATGATGTAATAGAGATTAATTCCCGCTGTTTTGAGCAGTATAGATATTAGTGGAGTGTGCTAATATTGTGGTTGTTGTTTGGCATGATATAATATGCTTTTGTGATAAATTGTGTTGATAATGTGGAATGGTATACATGATGTTGTGAATGTATGCATTTGTGAATAGACTATTCTATGGCTTAGAGTGTGAGCATGTGTCTATTCTTGATTATCGTTGATGTTGCATTGCTAGGTGATTAGCATGCGTATTGTGGCCTTCGGGTGGTAGCTAATTCCCATGGTGAGGAATTAGTGAGTAAATCATGTTGATTGTTGTTGTTGTTGTTTGCATGCTAGGTGATTAGCGTGCATATCATGGCCCATTTGGGGTGGTAGCTAATTCCCATGGTGAGGAATTAGTGAGTGAGTCACTATGTCTCAAATGAGTGGGACTAGTGAGCTTGGTAGCCGTGCCTGGATTTGGACGGTGAGGTTGAACTATATGTTCACAACATAGTCGGTACCGCATGCATAAGAGTCTCATTGCACAATGAATGTATGGCATATGATATGAATGGATGTATTCCAGTATCATATGTGTGTTGTGTGTTGTGTTGTTAATGTTGAATATGATTGAGATTTTTACTGTTGAATATGATGGTTGGATGGATATTGCCGTTGCTGAGTGCGTAGCTTGATTAGGGTGAATTAATGTGTTATTTACTTAGCATTACATGTTGTTCTATAATGCTTATTATATTGATTGAAGAACTCACCCTTACAACTATTTTTCAGGTAACGAGCAGTGAGTTGAGTAGAAGCTAGTGCTATGGAGTCTAGTGTCGTCCTTAGTGGGTCATGCTCTGGTAGATGTAACATCGGGAGGGGATGTTTGACTATGTTTTAATTTAGTTGTTGATCAACTTTACATGTAATGTAGTACATGCTTTGAATGTTGATGTTTTGTATCCGCTGCGTATTATGCAACTGTTTTATTTGACAAATAAATGAGCATGACAGGATGTTTTGATAAATGTTTGTGAAATGATTGTGTGACACCCTTCGGGGCATAATTACTCTGATTAACATGTTATTATTTTAATTAAATAATTTGGGGTATTTAGAAGGGTGTTACAGGGCGCCTTCTGACCCTCCATGGCTAGCATACGTTCTTCCAGCAACTTGTACTTATCATCTCTTGGAGAGCACTGTTCATTTTCATAATCTTCATCGTCATCCTCAGGGTTGGTGAAATCAACATTCTCCTCCTCTGAATCATTCTCCGTCTCCTCTTTTGGACCATTCGGAATTCCAAACTTGACTCCCGCGGCCTGTCTTTTAAGCCTTCTTCCCGGGTTAATGTAACTCACAGGTTTCGGGTCTTTCTTCTTCTCGAGCAAGAGAGCCTTCAGTTCTTCCTGCCCCTTGGATAAGCTCAGCATCATCTTCTGGAATTGAGCATTCTGAGCCTGGAGATCTTTGACAGTCTGTTCGAGAGCCATTTTTCTGTTTGGAAGGAAGATCGTGAGAATATTGATCTTTTAGGATACCTGTTATGCAATGTTATGTTATGCTATGCAATGTATGAAATGTTTTCAAGGACTCCTGGAATTTAACTTTGCATAAACCACCAAAAAGAGGGAAACTTTTATTAATAATTTTTAATCAATGTTCATTACAATAAATAATACAATACAACAAAAGCTCAAGTCTCCCAGGGACGGCTTCTTTTCGGACGAAGATATATATTGAGTCTTCGTTCCTCATTAAGCTGGCTGGTGAGTTCTAACACTTTCTTCCTTTTAGCACAGAACTGAGCTTCAAAAGTATCCCTCTCCTCCCTCAACTGGATCCAGGATTTCTTCAACTCTTCAACATCGGTAGGCATATCTGGATAAGGAATGATCTGAGAAGTACCTCCTTCAGCTTCTGGTTCAACAATCAGCGGTCCGACTGCAAGATATGGCATGCCAAGTTCACGAGCTCTTGCGCGTACCCATCTGAGATAAGGTTCCATAGGAATAGAATTTTTCTGTCCTAAAGTACTTCGTTTCACCATGCCCCAAGCCCGTACAAACCTTTGACGGAGTCCTTGAGAGTCATTGTCATAGTCAAACACTGTACCTTGAATAATCATTTCATGTGGACCATCTCTTCGAGCACAACCAAACTGACGTAGGGCTAAGGCAGGATTATAAGTAATACCTCCTCTTATCCCCATGAGTGGTACATTAGGGAATTCTCCACAACGGTCGATGAAGATAACATTTTCTCTGAGATTAGAACACCAACGGATGTCTGAATGGGAGAGTGACATTATCCTTTGAGACCATTTCAGGTTTTGATCATTCTTCAAGACTGATTGAGGAAGGTGCGAAATAAACCATCTAGACAATAAAGGTATGCAGCACATGAGAGTCCCTTGCCCTTTCATGGTACGGGTGTGAAGGGAATGCAAGATGTCTCCAAGCAAGGTGGGCACAGGGTTATGAGTGAGAAATATCTTAATAGCATTCATGTCTATGAATTGGTCTGGATTAGGGAATAACACCAAACCATAGATTAGCAATGCTAGAACATCTTCAAAAGCATGTACATTCATAACTTTTAGGAGTTCTCGGGCCTTATTTATTAGAAACTTGGCAAGTAAACCCTTAACTCCACTTCTTGTCACCCAATTAGTTTCAATATCGGATTTTGTCATGTGTAAAGCTGCGGCAACTTCTTCAGACTTCGGAATCTTTTCTAAACCACTGAAAGGTGTTTGATCAAGAATAGGTATCCCAAGCAGCCTGGAAAATTCTTCTAATGTGGGTACCAACTGATAATCTGGGAAGGTGAAGCAATGATGTTTAGGATCGAAGAACTGGAATAGAACTCTCATCATATCTTCTTTGAAACCAGTGGTAACCAAATTGAGGATAGAACCATGCTTCTTGATGAACTGAGCATGATCGGGAAGTTCTGACACTAAATCCTTGAGTTGAGGAGAGATCGTTACAAGATTGATCCGGATAGTCTTTCTGGAAGCCATAACCTGTTTAACAGAGCAAAGCTAAATCCCTAAGTCCTTGAAATGGTTAGTATAATGCCATGATGTTATGATGTTATGATGTTATGATGTTATGATGCACAAGCAAATCACACAACAATCATTCCTAGGTTTTAAGGCTTGCATGAGTTCCATAGGTAAGTACCCTCCCCACTGAAGTTTGATTGGTTCAACCTGTCCTAGAAGAGTAACCGGGTTCTAGAAGGATCTCCAATCATTGACCTTTCTTTAAGTCCACTTCAGTGCAACACCAAGTGGTTGACCAAAGCTTCCCCTAAAGTCCAATCTCGAGGAGTGTAGTATCGAGTATCAACCAACCCCAGTCGGAACCGAAGCCAGTTATCTCACTACTTTCTAATGGCTAGGATGAGTCAATTAGGGTTCTAAAGGTCTGGTTAATGCTTTGATGACACCACGCGAATGCCAAATTTTTCCTCAAGTAAACATGAGGAACATCAGGACATCCAAAGTGTCACATTAACCGTAGCCATCATTTTAACCATTCCAGTATACGCCGGATAGTCGCGATGATCTATTGCTACTTACCTAAGGTACACTAGATCCGGGTATAGGATCTTTCACTCAACAATACCCTTAACAGAAGGAACAATTTAAAACATAAAGGATTTTTTTAAGGTGACCTCCCTTTATCCTCCCCGGCGGAGTCGCCAGTTCTGTCATACGGTGAACTGACTTTGATGTGTTTTTAATCGCAATGTCGCGGTTAGCAAGAGTCGCCACCGACTTTTCTTTTATCCAATAAGGAAAGGTGGAAAAGAACAGGAAAGACCTTAATTTAGATTCTTAGGTTCGGGACGTACATTATACAAAGGGAAGGTGTTAGCACCCTTTGTATCCATGGTTATCCATGGGCTCTTAATTGCTCAATCATTTATGTTTTTCTAGTTTGAGAAAGTGTTTGAGAAATGTGTAGGAAATGTTTTGAAAAGGAGAATTTAACTTTGTAATGATTCTTGTATGAAGGTATACAAAGTGGTTATCTCGTCTAGTTTTGAAAATAGTTCAGAAAAATATAACTCGGCAATGATTCTAGTACGAATGTATGCCAAGTGGTGATTTTCTAAAAAAAGAGGTTTTGAAAGGCGTGAAGTGTTGAAAGTATTTTAGGTTATGAATAAGCAATTAAGAGCTATACCTATCCGAGGTCTTTACGGGCATTTCCTATCCTTATGAGGGTAAAACTGTCCTTACTATTGAGAAGTAAGTAGTTTGATCCTTTGGATGTAAAGGGTCATCGTAGGGTCATCGATCGGTCATTGAAGGAAACAGTTGTGAGGATACCTTAGCATTCGAAGGGACTATCATCATTTAACCGTAGGCTACACCGAAGGGTCCTCGAGGGACAAAGGCAACATTCGAGGGACTATGATGATTTAACCGAAGGGTCTTTGCTAAGTGCATCCCCACATTCGCGGGACATGACCGTAATACCGTAATCGTAGGGTAACAAAGAGAGGTCCAAGATCACTTATTTAAAGGCAAAGTTTTACAATTAATTAGATAGCCGTAATCAATTAGGTAATTAGGTCCACATTAAAATTAATACATTAAGATCAAATAAGCCATTAGGGTGGATCTTCGCCATAAAATTAATACATTAAAATCAATTGAGTAATTCCGGGTGAACCTCCACAGGGGTACCCCACAAATAAAGTGGGATACCTAACAAGCAATCTTTTCCTGGGGTATGTGAACCTTTACAAAACTCAACAAAACATGTCAGAACACCAAATCAGGGTGCAATCGAGGATTACACCACAAAAAAAAGATCACAACAGTAGATAGGGTCTGATAAATGATGCATGGCTATGATAAAACATGAGTGAAAAAAATCAGAATAAAAAAGTCAGCTACTGTCACGTTCGCTCCTGCCTCGCCTAGCGAAGGCTTAGCGAATACTCGTTGCATGCTCGCTTAGCGATGTGCTAGCGAGCAACTGCGGATTCTGGTCTTGATATCAGTACAATTTCAACCAATTTTATGCCTTATGGCTTTCATTACAACAATTATATGGTTAATCATTTACGGTATTCAGGTACATACTAAAGTTCACATGCCAAACTTAAGATATTTTCATAAATTTAATCATAATGCCATATGCAAATTAAGAACATAAGATAGTAATAGCAATGTAAACCTGTTTGCAACTGAAGTGCAACTTCGAATCGGCAAATCGGATTGAATTGGGCAGAGGTAGACCTTGGTGCCGCCGAGTTCCTTCAGGGTTTGCCTCCCGTGAGTGTTAGGGTTTGCTTGCTAGGGTTCTCCTTTCTCCGTTTTCGTTCTCCCTTTTCGTGACTGAAGTGGCGGTATTTATAGTGGTTGTGGTGACCTAATGGGCTCAGAATGAAGCCCAAAAATTCTGATGTTCGCAAGCTTCGCTAGGCGAGCGTGTAGCGAAGGTTCGCTAGGCGAGTGTGTAGCGAAGGTTCGCTAGGCGAAGGAGTTGCTCGCCTAGCGAGCAGGCCAGTTTGGGCCATTTTCTGGATTGGGTCTGTAGTGAGCTAGGCTTTTGTTCCTTTAAGGTCAGTGCCTTGCAGAATAAGTTGGAGTACTTCGAGAAATGTTTTGCAAGATTAATGGGCAAATTTTGGGGTATGACAAGGACGACTCACTTTTGAAGTAGGAGAAGAGAAAATTGAGTTCATTCTTTCCCAATTTTTGAAAGCACCTGCAATAGAAGATACATGTTACTTCATGGATATCATCGATGAATGCATAAAAGAAACGGAGTTAGAAAAAGACAAATCATCTGACTATCTTGTAGAAGACAAACTTAACCAATGTTTAGCAATAACACCGGACCCTACGCAATGCCTTAAGAAACCAACCTTAGACCTGAAAACACTTCCCAAGAATCTGAGATATGAATTCCTAGACTTAGAGCTTGAACGACCAGTGATAGTTAATGCTGACCTAGGAAGACTCGAAACAGAAAAACTCCTGCATATCTTAAGAAAATATCCAACCGCACTAGGTTACAACATCACCGATCTTAAAGGAATAAGTCCCTCTATTTGTATGCACCGCATCATGCTAGAAGAAGACTGTAAAACTTCTAGGGAACACCAGAGGAGACTAAACCCGATCCTGAGTGAGGTAGTGAAGAAGGAAATAACCAAGTTATTAGAGGCAGGTATCCTATATCCTATATCTGATAGCAAATGGGTTAGTCCTGTACACGTAGTACCAAAGAAAGGAGGTGTAATAGTCATTGAAAATGAAAAAGGAGAAACTATAACCAAACGAATCGAATCGGGATGGAGAATGTGCATTGACTATAGGAAACTAAACAAAGCAACTCGAAAAGATCATTTCCCTTTACCATTCATTGACCAGATGTTAGAACGATTAGCAAAACACTCTCATTTCTGCTATCTAGACGGTTACTCAGGTTTCTTTCAAATACCAATTCACCCTGATGACCAAGAAAAGACAACGTTCACGTGCCCTTTTGGTACCTTCGCTTATAGACGAATGCCGTTTGGCTTGTGTAACGCTCCTGCAACTTTCGAAAAAAAGTGCATGATGGCAATATTCGCCGATTTTCTAGAAAACATCATGGAAGTATTTATGGATGACTTTTCCATATGCGGACAAAGCTTTGAAAAATGTCTTGAAAACCTAGAGAGAGTTCTAGAGCGATGTGTAAAAGTAAACCTAGTACTTAATTGGGAAAAATGTCACTTTATGGTACAATAAGGAATTGTTTTAGGACACATCATCTTGAACAGAGGAATTGAAGTAGACAAAGCTAAAATAGAGGTAATCGAAAATCTTCAACCCCCGAAAACTGTGAGAGAAGTACGAAGCTTCTTAGGACATGCCGGTTTCTACCGACGATTCATTAAAGACTTCTCTAAAATAACTAAACCTTTAACCGGGTTATTAATGAAAGATGCTGAATTCATATTCGACAATAAATGTTTAGAAGCATTTCAAACGCTTAAACAAGCACTGATCTCCGCACCCATAATGCAGACACCAGATTGGAATGAACCATTCGAAATAATGTGTGATGCTAGTGATTACGCTGTAGGTGCTGTTTTGGGACAACGAAAGGATAAAAAGCTTCATGTTATATATTACGCAAGTAGAACTCTAGATGAAGCACAAATGAATTACGCCACAACCGAGAAAGAACTTCTAGCAGTAGTGTTTGCGCTAGATAAATTTCGTTCTTACTTGGTCGGAGCCAAAATAATCATCTACACTGACCACGCTGCTATCAAATACCTCTTAACAAAAAAGGATGCTAAACCTAGACTCCTAAGGTGGATCCTTTTGCTACAAGAGTTCGATTTGGAAATCAAAGACAAGAAAGGAACTGAAAACGTAGTAGCAGATCACCTCTCTAGACTTGAGAACCTTGAACCGGAAAGAACATCGATCAACGATGATTTCTCGTACGATAAACTTATAGCTACTTTGGAAGAAAATAACGCTGATAAATAGGTAGAAACCACTTTAGCTATATCTGTTACACCGTGGTACGCTGACCTCGTCAATTATTTAGCTGCCGGAATAGTTCCACCTACCTTATCCTACCAACAGAAGAAACGATTCTTCTATGACATAAAACACTATTACTGGGATGACCCCTTACTTTTTAAAAGAGGCCCCGATGGTATTTTCCGTCGGTGTATACCCGAAGAAGAGGTAGAAAATATAATCCAACACTGTCACTCCGCTCCTTATGGTGGACACGCAAGTACATCCAAGACCTGCTCTAAAATCCTACAAGCCGGTTTCTATTGGCCAAATATATGGAAGGATGTACATGCAGCTATTAAGAAATGTGACCGATGTCAACGCACAGGAAACATATCTAGACGTGACGAGATGCCACAAAAGGGCGTTTTGGAAGTAGAGATTTTCGACGTGTGGGGAATAGACTTCATGGGACCTTTTCCATCCTCTTTCGGTAACAAATACATACTCGTGGCAGTTGACTACGTATCGAAATGGATTGAAGCTATAGCTTCTCCAACAAACGACACACGAGTAGTAACTAGACTCTTTAAGAATATAATATTTCCAAGGTTTGGTGTCCCAAGAATAGTAGTCAGTGATGGTGGATCGCATTTCATATCCAAGGTACTCGAAAAACTACTACTTAAGTATGGCGTAAGACATAGAGTAGCGACACCTTACCACCCTCAAACCAGTGGGCAAGTGGAAGTGTCTAACAGAGAAATCAAACAGATACTAGAGAAAACAGTCGCCACTTCAAGGAAAGA
Organism: Lathyrus oleraceus; assembly: GCF_024323335.1. Classification (NCBI taxonomy): domain Eukaryota; kingdom Viridiplantae; phylum Streptophyta; class Magnoliopsida; order Fabales; family Fabaceae; genus Lathyrus; species Lathyrus oleraceus. Next base: position 122,511,676 of record NC_066580.1, read on the forward strand.
CTGGTCATTGAAATTACCAGAAGCTTTATGGGCTTACCGAACTGCTTACAAAACTCCCATAGGGACAACCCCATTTAAGCTAATTTATGGAAAATCCTGTCACCTCCCGGTAGAATTAGAACATAAAGCCTATTGGGCTATTAAAAATCTAAATTTAAACTATAAAGCCGCCGGCGAAAAGAGAATCCTTGATATAAGCGAATTAGAGGAACTCAGAAGAGACGCTTACGAAAATGCCAGAATCTACAAAGAAAGAGCAAAACAATGGCATGACAAGCGCATATCAAGGAAAATCTTCAAACAAGGCGATACAGTCCTTTTATTTAACTCCAGACTAAAGTTATTCCCGGGAAAACTACGATCTAGATGGTCAGATCCTTTTCAAATCACCAATGTTTTTCCCAGTGGAGCAGTAGCAATTAAAGGCAAATCTATGGAACCATTTACCGTAAACGGGCAACGTCTAAAACATTATCACTATGCAGAAAACACTGAAGATTCGCAAGTCTTGCACTTAGACGAAATGCCTCAAGAACTTATAGATTATAATTGATAGTTTTTATGTCGAGCTTACGACATTAAACAAAGCGCTTAGTGGGAGACAGTCCACAAATATTTTATTATTTTCTTCTATTATTATTTTTATATTTCTTCCTTAATTATTCTTTTAATTTTTGTTTAGTATTCATTCTTAATTTATTTTAATTTATTAAAAACTTTTCTCTTCTTCTTTCGGCATTTGGCCAAATCCTGACTAAAACTCTTGTTTTTCTTTTCTCTAGCTAACACTAACCTGATGGGACAAATTGATCGTATGGGTATCAAATTCAGAGGAACAGCTCAGAAACAAAAGTTTGAGGAACTAGCCACGAGAGAGATGCTACCTAGTCTGTATGCTGATGACTGGGCAATGACTGCCCTTGGACTAAGACAAAGTGTCCTGTATTTGCTGAGTCAGATAGGGTGGGAAACCGCTCCTATCCGTAGACAATTTGTCACTTACCGGAGACTGACTCTAGAATTCCTTAATTCTCTGATCTATCTACCCAGCCATGGAAAAGGAATAAGCAGAGGTTTCATCCAGTTCAGAATGTTTAACATGGAGTACCAATTTAATATTCAAGATTTTACCAACCTTTTAGGTTTCCCTACATCCTTTGACACATTCACAGTGAGCCAAGAAGAACTTTTTGAATATAGAGAACTTGAACACTTTTGGGGTAACTTGACTGGAAATGACGATCCCGAGGAACATGAGTTTCTCTCTGGAAACATACATAACCCGGCCTTCCGTTATTTCCATAAGATCCTGACCCACACCTTATTTGGGAAGAAGCCAAACAGTACCACAGTTTCACGTGATAAACTCTTCATCATATTTTGTGCTTCCCAGAACCGTCCAGTAAACGGTGCCACTTTTATGTTGGCAAATTTAGACCACCTTATCCAAGATGAACGAGCACCAATTCGAATAGGCGGTTTGATAACCATGATTGGTAATGCTATCGGATTACGTCAGCCTATGCTTGACTTAAGCCCTTTTTGTGGAATTACTACTATGAGTATACCCTTCCTCTTCAACACTATGTTTATAGCAAACCTAGGATCTGATGAGTTTGAGCTTATAATTAATAACCAAGTTCTTTGCCTATTCACCATGCCCGATCCTAGGACTAGTGTTCATAACCGCAATAACTGGCTCTACAATCTGAACGAAACCCCCTCTCCTGCTAGATCCACTGAATCCATCCAGGACTATGAGATTTGGGATGACCAGATTCCTTATGCTGAATCAGACCCTCAGACACCATCTGGCTATTATGATATTGATCCTCCTCCTCAACCTGTTCAGACCGAAGAATCGACAATACCCGACCTTAGACATCATATGCCCGGAACTGATTATAACACTGCCATTGAAGCTTTAATGTCAGAACAAGACGCCCTCAGAGAAGAGTTCACTAGCTTGAGACACGAATTTCTGGGATACATGAACAGTATGACAAATCAGTTTCACGAGTTACTATACCGTGTTAACTCCTTTGCTCCTCCGGTCAGAGATCGTGCAGATGGATAGAAGTCGTTTTTCTTAGTTATCTAGCTTTAGTTAGTTTTATTATTTAATGTTATTTCAAATTATGTTCGTATTTGTTTCTTTTTAGCATTTTTGTTTTTTCCTTCCATTGTTACATTATGATTATTTTATGAAGCTATTGAATTATCCTATTTTATTATGAATTATGCAATATTTATCAAAAAATGCTCTCTACTGTTGCTGCCTACATAAATTATTAACAATATAATACATTTATGCACTATTATACAAAGTAGAATAGCATGCAGGAAAATTAAATAGCAAAATAAAATAATCTGAAGCAAAACAAAATAAATAATAAAAAAATAAAAAATTTCCAAAGTTATTCTGAAGAACGCTAGCAGAACCATGCCAAAAAGACTGTGTGATGAGCGTCACACATTCTATCACGGACGTCACACAAAGTGCTTGTGACGCCCGTCATGCTGCTGTAACGAGCGTAACGCCATGTTAACGTTACAAAGACCGTTGGAGACGAACGTTACAACCCTACAACTTTTTACCTTCCCCATTTATTCACATTTACCCACATTTATTCACTTTTCAACCACTCCCTTTCCAACTTCAAAATTTTTCCCTATAAATACCCACCATACCTTTCTTCCTACATCACAACTATTCTATACAATCAAATATATTTTCTTTTTCTTTTCTAATTACTTCTTCCAACTCATTCATCAGTATGGCGGGAAATCAAAATTTCGGAAATATCATCTTCCGATCCGAAGATGATAATTATCAAAGGGAGCAATTCGAGCGCTTTCAACAACGAGGTGTCACTTCTACCAGGTATCCTGATTCAACTTGTTTACAACAATTAGGATTACTTCAAGGTATCGAGTGGATGCCCCGCCTTGCCAATCTAACCTTTCTATGCACGCATAATCAACCCACATACCCATCCCTAACCTTAGAATTCTTAAGTTCATATGCGTACAACACTCCCACCGGTGAGGACGAATTCTTAACCGGTACCGCAACCTTCCGTATGTTCAATACCGAGTACTCCCTATCCCAAACCCAATTGAGTACCATGCTACAATTCCCCATAGAAGGTCAAGTCTACCCCAGAATCCCTCCAAACCTAAACTGGAGCACAGTTGCTGCTTTCGACCTCTTTAGGAAAATATCTGGTGTAGATGCCAACAACTGGGAAGAGCTCCTTGTTTCCCATATACATAACCCAACTATCCGGTACTTTATCCGCATCCTACAAAACACAGTTTTTGGAAGACCGAACAACAGCAAGGTCAACGCAAAGGAACTATTCTTCCTCGAATGCGTCTTCGAACCGAATGCTAAGGTAAACGCCGCCTCCTTCCTATTTCATCATATCCGCACCTTATGTGCTAGAGGCCGTCAACCTTTTGTAATTGGTGGATTAATCACCACCATAGCACTTGGCTTAAACCTAGGGGACCGACTCCAAACTTTAGAATCTTTACCTCCCCTCTTTATGGATATAGGCTACTGTCGGTCCAGCCGCCTAATAAAGAACAGAGTAGGCGGAAAATATTACCTTATGGTGAATAACCAAGCAGTCCCAAGCGTTGTTCTACCCAACATTGCCTTAACCGATGTCACCAATCCCAACCGCCACCTCTATGATCTGAATGCTCCCGAAGCTACCGAGCCTTCACATGCAAACCCGTCTACCGACGAGTTCGACGAAATGGAGCAAGGTGATCATATTCCTGCACAACAGTCAGTCCCGCTCAACCCTTCCGATAATGCAGCTGGCCCATCCTCCCGACGTCGTCGACGAAGAAGGCCTGCAACCAACGACGACATCATGGATGCTATTGATGGTATGCAAGCACAGACTCTCAAAATGATGCAAATGATGCGCCAAATGCAACAACAGCAGGAAGAGAGGAATGCCATAACCGACCAGCGGTTCACTGATTTGCTTAGCAGGTTCGACAACTTAGAAGTACGTCAAAGATCACCAGGTCCAAGAACAAGAGGCGGCAGGCAACCTTAACTTTAGTTTTTTTTTCCTTTCTTTTTGTAATTCATTTTTTTTTCCTTCAAACATTGAGGACAATGTTTCATTCAAGTATGAGGGGAAAACCATGTTCTCTCCATCCTCCTTTTTCCTTTTCAAGTATGTATCTTTCTTTTCATTGTTATTTCCCTTATAAAATATATATATATATATATATATATATATATATATATATATATATATATATATATATATATATATATATATATATATATATATATATATATATATATATATATATATAATATATATATATATATATATATATATATATATATATATATATATATATAATAAAATAATATTTCTTATAATATAGATTTATTTTAAGTTAAGTCCCAAATGTGAAAACCTTCTATTATCTATTCCCCTCAATTTTCATGAGCCATAACAAAAATTCATCACACTCAATAAGTATAAAGGTCGCTTATTTTATAAAACTTGAGTGAAATCAAGACAAAAATTATTACCATAACAACGCTCTAAGAACCTTAACATGTTAGATCAGGATAAGTACCTATTATACCAATCCCTTGAACTTTTAGTTTTATAGTAACCCCGAGTAGTTTATACGAGAAGTCAGCACCATCTTAATAGCAAACTACGTGGAGAGCCGATGAATATAAGTTAATGATTCCCAAAATAACATAAAAAATATATATATATATATATATATATATATCATGAAATGCACTAATTAAGTTAGGTGATCCTTACCAGATCATTTAATCTAAAGGTTGCAGATCATACAAAAGCATAATATGAAAGATCCATTATGAGTTGGTTCAGCAGGTATCTGGTACTGAACTTGGTAGGGCAGACTACGGTCCGATCCCCCGCAATTTGCAATGGACTGAATAACGAAGTTATCCGACTTATGTACCAGAACTTCTAGCTAAAAGGGGATCAGAATCACTAACCGGTTACTCCACTATGTGCGCGAAAAGATAAAGGGCTTAATGTGATTTCGCTAGAATGAAAACGGGTGAAATAAGAGTAAAGGAACTAGGATAGCTATAATGGCATTACTCGAACTGGTTTGCATAAGGTGAGGTTATCTGAGGTTGTGACGGTGGTTGTTGATGTCAAGATTAAACTCAAGTTACTTCTAAACAAGGTTTACATGCAACCTAGTACGAATTGATGTGTGTTTCGAAATTTCATCTGGCTAAAAATTTTAAAACAAGTTCTATACTGTATTTTGCTTAAGGACAAGCAAAGATCTAAGTATGGGGGAGTTTGATAACATGAAATAGTATCACATTCTAGGACTCAATTTAATTAAATTATATTATTATTTACTTCAATTTATTTCATTTTATTAGATATTACGCGGTATTTTCTTTCTATTTATCTCAGGTGGTTTATTTGAAGCACAAGTAAAAAAGGAAGAAAAGGAGGTGCAAAAAGGAATGAAAAGAAGCAAATATCAAAAGCCAAAGCACAGGCGCTGTGCCTGTGACGAGCGTCACAAAGGCTGTGACGAGCGTCACGCTTTGCACACTCCTGTGACGAGCGTCACACATGGTGTGACGGACGTCACACCATTCCCCTATATTTTTGGCACCAGGAACGCAACTGACCACGTTGAAACAGACCACGTTGAAGCTACTTCCACGCTTGACCCTCGGAACGTAAAGACCGTGTACACGGAAAACCCTTGGAAGCAGTTACACAAGTAGCAGTATAAATAGTAGCTTTTTGGAAAGCTCTCTTCACCACGCTTTTTCCAGATTTCTTTGTCGTTTTCGCTTTTTCGCATTTTTTTCTTTTCCAGCAGTACGAGCACATTTTTTACAGCATAGCTTTTACGATTTTTATATTGTTTCCCTTGCAATTTCTATTTTCCTTTTTAGCATTTAATTAATTCTTTTTCGCACAATAGTTTCTACACCGGAAACTATTGTGTACCTTTTACCGGATCTAACCTTACGTTAGAATCTAGTTTTTTTATTCCTTCGCTTTTATTTTCCTGCCTGATTGAAGAATTCAAGAACAAATCCAACCGACCTGTGGTGGAGTGTTCAAGACTGCTATTTAATTTCTCAGGTTCTTTAATTATTGTTTGAATTTATATATGCCCTGTTTTACTGTTTATTTATATTATTTGCCTGAGATGAATCTGTTTATGCATGATAATTATTTAAGTCTGTTTAGCATCTCTGGCTGATTTACTTAGGTATCGGTATGTAGAGTAAGCGGAATGAAGGAATCAAAACCAAATTGGTTTAATTAAGTTTAAAATTAAAGTCACTCTTTTTACGGTCTCAATTTACAGGTTTAATAACAAGGTTTTTGTACGAAAGTAAAAGACATAAAGAAGTTAAAAGCAATAGAGCGAGAGTTTGAGTTTTTGACTGGACAGTGTAAATTGGACATTAATTCTAGATCAGGGCGAGAGCAATTTTTAGAGTTAATTAAATTCTAACCTTTTTCAAAAAGTATTTTTAAAGATTGAATGTGAGGACGAGAGTTAAGCATTTGAATTTAATTATATAACCTAAGTCAACAGAGCGAGAGTTTGAGATAAGGGTGTTTAAACGATTAGTGTTTTCTTAAAAAGAGTTTCTACGAATCCTATTGTTTTCAAAAAGTGGTTTTTGACTTAACTATAAGTGACAGCTACGTTAATATAAAATCATAGTTTATTCAACAGAGCGAGAGTTATTTGATAAGACTTTTAATCAATAGCGTCAACTGAAAAGATTTATTTTAAAACCAAGAAACCAACAAAGAATTGATTCTCTAATTACGACGAACTACATACCGATATCTGCTTAATTGATATTTAATCTAGATCTTATTTTAGTTTTAACTTTTCCCCCGAACAATCAAAGTATCATCCGCCTTAGCTTTACGAAGTAACCTTAGATAACGGTATATCGATTCATAAGTCCCTGTGGGATCGATATCTTTTAAAACTACGCGATAGAACTGTGCACTTGCAGTTTGTACCCCAAATTCGACTCATAAAGTCGCGATCACCTAAGCTGGTAAAAGAATTTGTTATTAATCTTCTAAGTGAGTTTAATGATGTTGATATTAGATAATATAAGAAGGTCCATGTTAAAGGAAATTATTTTTCCTTCTCTCATGCAATCATTAATGGGTATCTTGGTCGTGAAAAAATGATAATTGTAGATTTTCTTCCCTCTTTGAAGACCATAGCTCGAGAAATTACTTGAAATGTTCTTGAGGACTGGCCTTATAAAGACCTTTCACTAGTTGTCAATCTGAGTGTGAAGTATGCCATCTTTTACAAGATTAGAGTGGATAACTAGGTCCCTCCCCTCGTGGATCAGGTATCATCCTTAGCCTCATTGGTCTTCTTACCAAATAGGAACTCATGTTGCCTTTGATTTTGGGAAATATGTTTTTGATAAAAAAGTTTAAGCATGTTGAGTCTCATGTTGTCAAGCTACATATTGGTTTTCCCTCTTTAATTTGTGGTATTAAAGTAGTCAAAATATTGATATTAATACTTATGATGATGATATAGGTGTTTCTCGAGTGTGTTAAATTTTAGTTACAAGTTATTTATTGGGAAACATGTTGGTGACATTACAATACCTAGTATTACTCTTGTTGATGAGACTCTTTTGGATTTTGATGAAACAATGCTAGATGTTTCTCCCCTTTTAGGGCTTGTGAGAAGTCATATTCTCAAGGCATTTATTCATGAGGAAAAAACTCTTCAAGAGATCATATCAACGTCTGCTGTAATAAAGAATGTGTGAAGATACTATCAAAATGTTGTCTCCCTGATTTGATGGAGCTTATTCATCTCAAGATGTTTTGAATGAAAGATATAATTTGCTGAAGATGGATTTGGTTTGGATTTGTTCGTAACATCATGGGCCTTTTAGCTTAATAGTAATCTCTATATAAAGAGGTTGTTTACCTTGTGGAGAATATACGCATAGATTATTCATGTCCTCTGAAAGTTTAACTTTTTGAGTTTTTGTAGTGTGTCTTACTTGTGTAAAACTCTATCCTTTGTAATTTTTTTCTACTTAGAAAAACTAGAGTTTTCGGTCTGTAATCGTGAAATTTGCCACGTTCTAAATATTGTATCTTACAAACACTTGGGAGAGTATTTTGAGTGGAAGTGAGGAGATCTCAAATTAAGGAGGAGCTTGAGTTGAAATTCACTAGTAGTATTAAGAATAAGACATTGAATTGGGAGAGTTTTGATGAGATTGTTGTGTATTATTGACTATTTATATTTAGTGAATTTCCTTTCCATTGGGAAACAACCCTCCAGATGTATATGACAATTGCAACATACTGAGTTACTAATTCCATGTGTTCTTTATTTAGTATATGTTTAATTATTCATCGATTAATTCAGATCATCTTGTCTCGCACATTGTTTCAACTTTGAGTGTGACATCTTTTTACACATTAAATAAAACTTCAGAAAAAGATTTTGTAAATATGGTGAATCTTTGGTGTTAAAGGTAGCCAATGATGGGGGTGTACCTGGATGCATTTTGATGCCGAAATCAGTATAATAACTGTGGGTAGTTAGAGGTTGAGAATGACACATCTTTTTTGGAAAATTTTACCCCGCACCCTTGCATTTATCCTCATACCCCTATAAGTTAAAAATTTGGACCAAAATACCTCTGTATAAATACCTATATTTTAAAAAAAAATTACTTTTTTCCTCATTTCATTTTAGAGAGGGCGGGAGCGCAAGAAAACATTTCCATTTCCATTTCAACATCGGAGAACCCAACTAGAAGATTTCTGGTTCTTTTGTTTTCAAATCCGGAGAACTTAAGAGTAAGTTGTCTGTTTTTTTTTTTGTTGAGAAAGTTACACCCCGGAGAACTTGGTTTATAGTTATCCAGTTTTAAAAATTTCCCTAAGAACTTAGTTCTCATTTTTCCGATTCGTGTTGTTTGACTTACAATTTTTTTAGTGGCTCGCATTACGGGAGCTTTTATCCATGATATATTGATAGACGGCAACCTCAATAGTCAGTGAATCGAGAGGAAGATCATATAGGTGCACCTGATCCTCGTCCATTGCATCCAGAGTTCCCCGGAGGATCGTTCGATACGTCTCTTCTAGGGAGGTATCAAGACCATGTTGCTCGCCATTTGTGGTTCGACGAAGTAAGTTAATCTCTATCATTTTATCTTGAGTCAAATTTAATGTTAATTATTTATATTTTGTAACGTATATTATGAATTATTTTTAGGAGAGAGTTCTGAAGAAATAATTGAAGATTGTTGGACATGGTAGAAAATTGATCGAATGTGTTATGCACAGTCTTACACCGGTGATAAAGAGATGGTTGTTTGATTCTAGTCTATCCTTTATACATAGAACCGGTTTGTCGAGGATAGTTTAGAATTTAGTATAAACATTTATGGAGATATGGCATTCAGAGACATCCTTCTTTCATATGTCGTTTGACGAGATGACCATTACATTGGATGATATTTCTTGTCTTCTTCATTTACCGTGTAACGGGGAGTTCTGTAACCCTACACATGGTTTCATTGAGTATGATGTTATTACTCTAGCTATTGATCTGTTGGGTATTTCTTTGGAGGAGGCCTTTGAAGAGGTTCGTAGTTGTAGATGTGCTTATTATAGGTTGGATTGGTTGAATGTGATATTTACGCGTCCGCGAGCTAAGAGTAGATTTGACTATACAGCTAGAGCCTATATGTTGTTGTTTGTAGGCTGCACCATTTTTGCCGATAAGACTTTTACTCTTGTAGAGGAAAAGTATTTATCACTATTTAGGGGCTTATCTAGATGTGGTAGATACTGTTAGGGGGAAGCTGCACTTGTTACACTCTAAAGATAGTTAGGAGGTGCTTCCTTTTATACTTGCAAGCAGCTTGGGGGATATGCATCTCTAATACAGGTACAAATGTTTTATTTTAATTTTATTTTGACTTATATTAACTTATTTATAATAATTTTAATTGATAATATTCATGTTGTGTAATAGTGTTGGATTCATGAGTATTTTCCAACTGTTAGGAAGAGAGGATTTTCTAAGATTATTGGTATTGGTAGTCCACTTCCCAGGGAGATGAAATGGATGTACAAGTAAAGTGCACAGAAGGTTAATGAGCTTAGGCCTGTGTTGGATGGATTGACACCCGTTGATGTCATTTGGTGCCCTTTTGAGGATAATAGACAACACTAGGCATTTGATGATATATGTTTGTACAGGGATGGCTTGAAATGGTATGACACAGTTGTACTATACTTATTTGACATATGTTTGCATCAGCTTGGATAAAGGCAGTACATACCACCTCCACCTCCTGATGTTGACACGCTTGAAGTGGATGTTGACTGGATTGCATATCATGCGAGTGTGATGAATGTCATCCGTCCGATAATTTTCGCTACCATCCCATATGATGTGGTGACCGATTACTTGGATTGGTACTACAGAGTGATACATCCTCATTTGGTACCACCAATTCGGGGGGAGGTGAGACAGGTCCTAATTCTTGTCTATGATGTAAGACCATCATATTCAGGCTATCATTCATTTCAGTCGAGTTGTATCATTATTCACATCATCACAAGGCGGAAGAGGATGACAATGATTTTGTTGAGGTCTTTCGAGCACTACGTGTAGCTCAGGGTGGACCGGTACCTCTTCCCTTTTGTTTTCACCCCTCTTTTGGTTTTTATTTTTTCAAGCATTGGACACATCCTTATTGTAATGGGGTAAGCAATTTCATACACCCTACTTTTTAGTGCTATTTTCATACAACATCTAGTGACTTGAACCTTTTCCATAGTGCATCAATTGCATGTGTCATGTCCACCTCGGATCCATCCTCTGTATCTACATCTTGTTCACCTTCCATGCTTAACCTCCTCCAATGGATATGAATAACATCAATTGGTATTGGTTCACTATTCAATGTGTATCTCCCTAATTCACAAGCACAAGGTAATCTGTATACTTTTCTATGAGTACACCTGCACATTTGGGTGTTTGTACCTACCATGTAAACTCTTAACCAATCTTCAGCGTGCTTGATACTGGACCACTCAAATTATCATAAAATGGACTAGTATGTATCTGCTCAACTTCATAAAAACTCTTTTGAAATGAAGCTCTAATATTGCCCAATTGTACCTTGATATTGCCATTCATAGCCTCCCAATATTTGCACATATCACCTAAACTGCTCTCCAACATATGTTATAGTTTCCAATGCGCAGGCTCAATCCTAATAAAATAAAATAAATAAGTAGCCTTAATATTAAGCTAAATAAACTATGTCTAAAATCAAATACCTTACCAATTAGTCGTGGTGTTGCCCAAATGTAACACTTGGTTGATCCAAGCTCCAATAAATATATGTTTGTGAGGAGTCAACCATTTGTCTTTCACATAATCAAAAAATGGTCTAAAATCCATTTGTCTTTCACATGTGTGCTCAAGCTGTTGCAACTGTTGATGGTACTCCACCTCATCATTAGCCCTTACGAGTTCATATCATAGTTTGTCTATCGGCTCTCGCATATCATTAGCAACATACTCCTTGCACTTTGCTTTCACAATTTTGTTGATGTGAAATCGACAAAACAAATTAATTGTCCTTGGAAATGTTGTTTCAATATTTTTCATGAAAGCAAGATCTCTATCAGTTAAAACCACTTGTGTCCATAACCCTTGCTTAGTAAACAACTGTTTCAACTTATCTAATACCCAACTAAAATTATCTATTTGCTCAGATTCCATATAGACAAATGCAACAGCAAATGTTAACTCAGTTAATGTCATACCAACTACTTCAACCAAAGGTTTCATGTACTTATTTGTCTTGTACGTATTGTCCGTAATCAACACACTAGGAAACATACTCAACAACTTCACTAATTCTAGGTGCGCCCAGAAGATATCTCTCACAACTTCTATCTCGTCTTTTTTCCTACTCCAATAAACATAATTTGAATCATCTATCAGTTTAAACAAATGTTGTATTTCCTTTATAGGACCCCTAATGTCTTTCTGCATCTTACTCTTATGTTTATATATTTGGGTGATCCGAGTCACATTCTCCGGATCTCGTTCTTGAAATGACAACAATATGTGTCTTGGTGGAACATGAAGTTTTGTCAAATCAACAATATGTTGTTGATCATCAGCATTAAGTCGACCTACAAACGAATGACCTTCAAATCTATCTGGTAAACCATGGTTGTGAAGTCCACATTTTACGTCAATCTTTCATCCAGAACCATCTTTTGACGGTGTTGACCTAATTTTGAATGGACAACCACATTTCTTGGTAGCATTTCGTGTTTCACTACCTTCTTCTTTGTATTTTCCGCCTTTATCACAACTAAATATAACTTTGTCACTTCTTCCTCTCTTACCGTTTTTGGTGTCCGAACGGGTTATTATAACAATCACTTTATTTCTGATTCTAACCTCCCTAATCCACTCAATCGTCTCTTCTCGTGTATCAAATTTTTTTTGTAGTTGAGAATATCTCAGTGGTATCTACACATGTCTAATTTTTATCGCATATCATCAAAGGCATATCCATACCTGTTAAATAAAAATGTAACATAAATTAATAAAATTTTAAAAAAAAGAGTAAAAAAATACATTACAGAACACTTCGAGGTAAAGTTAAACTTTATGAATCGGATAACTAATAAAAAGAATAGAAAAAAATACATTCCGAAATACAATACCGGGACTCTTACTTAGAAGTTGTCCGATTAATAAAAAACAAATCGGAAATTACTTGTTGAAGTTATGCCGATAAACTTTATGAACCGGATAACTATATAACATGTTATTCGGTATGGTGAACATAAAAGCCGGAAAACATTGCTTTAAATTTTTTGGTTTGAAAAAAATAAATACCGGATTTCATAGTTCAATGTTATCCGGTTTCTGTGATAGGGATTCTCAACTATTACTTTTGACTGATTTGAATGTAGTAAAAAATAAAAATGAAATTAATAAGGATAAATTTAGAATATTTTTGAAATTATTGAAACAGGAGAATAAGTGTGGGGTATAGAATAAAATTTTCTTTTTTAAGTTTTTGAATCCGTCATTGAGGTTTATATTGGACTTTAGTTGATAAAAAAACCACTCTATAACATCTTACATTAGAGTTTTGGTTAATTCTTGGCTTATCAATTTGAAGGAAGTTAAAAATTTGTTTCTATGTAACAAATAAAACTTCATGAAAGGAGAAAGTCTTAATGCTAATAAGTGCCTAATGTTGATATTTAGATTGTTATAATCTCTAAGTATAATTGATTTCAAGGGAAGATTATAATGGAATTTCAACTTAATAAAAAAACTTTGAAATTTGGTTTCTTGCAAGACAAGCATGTGAGTGGAAAATACAGTTAGTGGTATTATTCAACCCAAATTATTATTTGAGAAAGCATAATTTGATATGGACTTGTACTTCAAGTCCTATTCCTTTATTGGAAGTATAAAAAAAGCCATATTCCTACTTTCTTTGTCAATTAATCATTGAGAATACACGAGATCTTCTTTTCTAAGCAAATCTCAAAGAGGATATTCCTTATTGATCTCACCTGATCAGGAGGGCCTTCCAAGGTCTTGGTGAATGGGCCGGAGAATGAAGTGAAAAGGGGGGTGTACCTGCAAAGTGCTCCAATGTTTAAGTCAGAAAAGGTACAGAATGAGGTTATCAGAGTGTGAGTTAGAATACCTGCCCCTTTGCCATGAAAGGGGTATTTATAGTGAGCCCCCAGCGCTGGGCCAAGGCTCCTAATGGGCTGGATTAGCTAGGCCCAAGGAGGAGCTGCCAGGGGACGCGTAAGAAGCGTTAAGACCTAGACCAAAGTCTGCCCCCTGGTCCAACTGCCCCTATCCCTAAGGCGACAATATAGGGGAGTTGGGTGACGTGGTGAGTGGGATGCCGTTAAGGCCCTGCCCGACACAACTGAGGTGCCCGCAACGTGGGTTGACGGTGAGTGGATGGAGATCGTACGAGGAGGACCCGCTCACTGTCCGACACGTGTTTAAGGGCCCGGGGAGACGTTCGTCGGGCGGACTGTCGTCCACCTGACGCGTCCTCGTGGTCGTGTGGACATGGCCGTTTGGACGTGGGCTTGGCGAGTATTGGGCCGTGCCGTGCCTAGGGTCATGGCCCAGTCCGGAACAGGAGCCCCCCAAGTCGAGTCTCTGAGCCAGAGGGATGACTTATGTTTCGACTAAGGGTTCCCCGCGACGATGGGGAAGCTTGACCGTTAGACAGGCGAGGTCGTGCCAGACCTATTCATGACCGACCCTTTCTTCGGGAATGTCGGGGATGGAGGTGGTCGGTTGATCTGCGCCTTCCTTGTAGTAAACGTGGGTATGACGCGGGGAGGTGGCGTCTTGGTGAGTCGAGGAGATGGATAGGTGCTCGGGTCGCTTCAGCTTCTCATCTTTGACAGACGTGTCTCAGAATTAGTGGGGTCGCTTCGTTTCGCGCGCAAAGACGGCGTAGGCAGGCTAGGTAATGATGACCTAGCGTGTTGGTCTACGTGCCAAGCCCTATAAAAAGGGGTTGAGTAACTTCATTTCCACTTTTTCTTTTTGCTCACGCGTTCACCGGAGTTCTCCACATTCTCTCTCGTTTGCTCTCTCAACCGTCTGGACCGCCGTCTCCGCCCGTCCTCCTATCTGAACCACCGTTTTCTGCTCGGACACCACCGTACCTTTTCAACTTAACTATGTCAGGTACGGTTTTCCACTGTGACCCATTCTTTTTCCTTGTTGTTTTCTGTCAAACGCATGCTATTTTCGTAGAAATGTGGTTAGGTTTAACTTAGGGACAGTGTAGTGGACTGTAGGTGTATATTAGATGGTAGAAAATAGGGTTGGGATCCTACTGTACCGGGCATAAACTTCATATGCCGGGCAACACTTGCATAGGTTGTATGAAGTTTATGCCCGGTCTCCATAGAATGCGCGGGCCACCGAGTTGAGCACGGTTAGTGTCCGTCGCCGCTACGCCCTTTCACTTGACCTGCGGTGGAAGGGTGGATTTGATACGACGTCGAATTCACTCTTTCTGTCTGCGTTTCAGGTGTTACCGGGCGCTTACGACCGAGGAAGGAAGATTCTGGGTCCTCCACCGACGACGCGACAATCGCTCGTCTTCCTGTCGGGGATGGGAGTGTCCGAGATGGTACCGAACACGCCTCCTCTTCCGGGCAGGTCGACTTCTCCTGGGTTGCGGACGAGCCCTTGGAGGAGGAATCAGACTTCTGTGACGAAGCCATCACTGCTCACGCTATGGTCGAGGCCATAAACCGGGAGGATCCACCGAACTGGTATTGCTGCGCCCCCAAGGAAGAAGACCGCATTTGTCATCATTTCCCGGGGAAGCAGTTCACCATGTATGAATTTGCTTTTCGTGAGGCGGGGATGAGACTGCCCTTCAGCTCCTTCCAGATGTCGGTCTTCAAGTGGCTCCGGCTGGCGCCGTCCCAACTACATCCTAATGCCCTCGCATTTATGCGGGCATTCGAGTTAGTTTGCCAGTTCCTCGGCATTGGTTGCACCCGGGCTCTCTTCTTCCACGTGTTCCATCTCCAGAGGTCCGGTTCCCGTGGCCGCCACAGTTGGGTTTCTTTCAAGCAGCCCGTGCGTCTGTTCAAGACGTACGAGGATTCTGTTCGCCATTTCAAAAGCCGGTGGTACGTGGTGATGTCGATTACCCGGGCTGCCCTTCACTCTCTCTACTACTATCAACGGGAACCCAACGGGGAGGAGACGCTGATGTCGAAGATACCGCTGAGGTGGCAGCGTGATCATTTCGATCTCTCCACAGCGCATTACCGGGTCAAGTACGCGATGCTCGGCGAGGAGGATAGGCTCGCGTACAAGAAGCTGGTCGATTACGTGCAGAGCTTCAGCTTGGCGTTCTGGGCGAATCGACAGGGCGTGCCCTACCTGGATGAGGCCGGGGAGCTAATCACCGAGACGCGCTATATCAATACGAAGGCTCTGCTCGAGTGTGATACCGAGGAGGAAGCTCTGGCGTTATTGAGTAGGCAGACTTTGTTTAGCTTTTTATTTCTGTTTATGACTTCGGTCGCTAACGTTTGTGTGTAATTTATTTGCAGGTGCCATGCCCAATGCTCGTGATCGGGTGCTGAAGCTGGCGAATCAGGTCGGCGCTCCTGACCGGGTGCCCAAGAAGAAGAAGAAAACTGCGGCCCGTGTCTCGGAGATTGCTGGCGATGCCGGGGTCGGTCCCTCGCAGGCGGCGAGCGTGATTCCTTCCTCTCCTCCTCGGCTTAACCCGATCACCATTCCTGACAGCAGTCCGTCGCCAGCGGCTTCTCCCCTCCATAAACGGAAGCGTCCGGCTGGGCCCTTACCAGGTCGTCTCCAGGAGGTTCGCATGGACCGGGCAGCTATCTTCTGCCTCCCTGCTATGTGGAACGGTCGTTCTTCAAGGCCGAGGAGTCGATTGCTGTGCCTGCGCCTGAGGCCAAGGCTATTCTGGACCAGGATGTTGCTGCCCGGAGGAAAGATCTGGCCAGGGATATTGCTGCCGTCATCCGGGTGATGGAGACGGCCATGGTTCTGACCGACACTGCGGTCTCCACCGCCTCGCTGGAGGAAGCCCTTTTGCAGGTTCGGACAGAGAAGGAAAGACTATCTCAAGATCTGTCGGACTACAAAGAAGAGCATCAGCTGCAGGAAGGGCTGCGCCAGAAGCTGGAGGAGGTGGAAAGGGAGAGGGACCAGTTGAAGGCTGCTAAGGCGAGCCTGGAAGAGCAGGTGGTCGACCATCAGAAGCTGACCGAGGACAACGCCTACCTACGGGCTCAGGTTGAGTCTCTCGAGGGAAAGGTCCGTCCTCTGGCAGATGAGACCGAGGAGGAACGCGCCTTTGGCTCGCGCGGTGAGCTGCTAGGGCATATCCGGACTCTCAACCAAGATCTTGTGGCCTGCTTCAAAGAGGGTTTCGACAATGCTGTCGAGCAGCTCGGGCTTCTGAACCCTGAGTTGGTGACGGAAGGGTCGGCCTATAACTGCTGCGTCCGGGATGGTGAGATCATCTGCCCGTTTGAAGTGGAGGAGGAGCTGGGGGGAGAAGAAGAAGAAGAGGATGAAGAGGAGCTCCGAGCGGAGTCTTAGTTTATATGTTTTTCTTATCATGGCCTGCGTGCCTCATGTATTTTGGCCTTCGGGCGTTGTAATATGGCCTTCGGGCGTACTTGGCTTCGGCCGCCTTTGTCGTTTCTAATGTATGAATATTTTTGTTACCGTTCATTGTGCTCGTTTGTGTTTGATATTTGTTTGCATGAATTCGTACTCTGCTCGACTTTGTTAATCTCCTCGGTTTAGGGAACCGACGAAGTGTCGGGCTTTGTGCCCGTGGGTATCGAAGCCCGGGTCCGTTGTTCGAACCCTGGTCCCGAGGCTTGGGTCCTCCCATCGCGAGCTGGGTGCCCTGCCAGTCTTGGTACTTCGACGTTGGGTCTTGGTCAAGATCCCAACCGTCGGGGAGGGTTGTGTTTGTTGTGTGACCCCGGATCGTTCCCGGGTCTCGTGGTTCCTCCCTGGGGTTTTGGGGACGAAGAGCGTGGCCGTACCTGCCACGTCTCCCCGTGGCGTACTTAGCTGTAATATTGTCTAAGTTTTTCTGCGTTCCATGGTCGAGCGAGTTGTTCTCCTTGTAGGTTTTCTAGGTAATAGGCCCCGTTGCTCGTTTTGTCGCGGACGCGGTAAGGGCCTTCCCAGTTGGCCGCCAGTTTGCCCTCTCTCGGGTTTTTCTGGTTTCTTCTGAGGACCAGGGTGCCGACCTGGAACTCTCTTTTTATGACTTTCGCGTCATGACGTAGTGCTATCTTTTGTTTGAGGGTTGTTTCCCGGAGAGCTGCTTCGGAACGTATCTCCTCGACTAGGTCGAGCTCGGCTCTAAGGGTTTCATCGTTCATTTCCTCGTCTAGGGGCTCCTCTGTCCTCCTCGTTGGCGTCCGTATCTCCACCGGGATGACTGCCTCGGTGCCGTAAGTTAGTCGGAACGGGGTTTCCCCGGTGGTAGAATGCGGTGTCGTGCGGTAGGCCCATAGGACGCTATGTAGCTCCTCGACCCATGCCCTCTTTGCCTCGCCGAGTCTGCGTTTGAGGCCACGTAAGATTACCCTGTTGGCCGCCTCTGCTTGCCCGTTCGTCTGCGGATGCTCGACAGACGTGAAATGCTGTGTGGTGCCCAGGCTGGCGATGAAGTCCTGGAATCCTCCGTCCGTGAATTGTGTCCCGTTGTCTGTGACAAGTGCCTGGGGTATACCGAACCGAGCGAGGATGTTGCGTTTGAAGAACCGGAGAATGTTCTGCGCGGTTATTTTAGCCAGTGCCTCCGCCTCGATCCATTTGGTGAAGTAATCCACCCCGACGATGAGGTATTTATTCTGATATGATCCGGTGACGAAGGGTCCGAGGATGTCCATGCCCCACCACGCGAAGGGCCATGGGGAAGACAACGATCTGAGGTCGTTCGGGGGTGCGAGGTGCATGTCGGCATGTCGTTGGCATTTGTCACATCTTTTGACGTGCTCTTTCGAATCGTTTTGCATGGTCGGCCAGTAGTAGCCTGCTCGAAGGGCTTTTCGTGCGAGCGATCGTCCGCCGAGGTGTTGAGCGTTAATTCCCCGATGTATCTCTCCAAGTATGTCGGGGACTTTCTCTTCCTCGACGCATTTGAGTAGTGGGATGGAGAATCCTCTCCGGTAGAGTTTGCCTTCGAGGAGTACGTACGAGCATGCGCGTCGTTTGACAATGGCCGCCTCTTTCGGGTCAGCCGGGAGTTCGTCTCGTGTGAGGTAATTGTAGATGGGTGTCATCCAACAGTGGGCATCTCCAATAGCGTTGACCTCGAGTGGAGGCGGTAGTTTGTCGATGCTGGGCCGCGGGAGAATTTCTTGGATTACTGATTTATTCCCACCCTTTTTCCTCGTGCTGGCTAGTTTCGAGAGAACGTCTGCCCGTGTGTTGTGCTCGCGGGGTATGTGTTGAACTTCCCATTTTTCAAATCTATCAAGTTTTTCTTTGACGAGGGACAAGTACCCGAGGAGGTTGTCGTTCTTGGTTTGGTATTCTCCTCGCACTTGTGAGGCCACGAGCTGGGAGTCGGTGGATATTTTTACCTCTTTTGCTCCCAGGTCGTCGGCTAACCTCAGGCCTGCGAGGAAGGCTTCGTATTCGGCTTGGTTGTTTGATGTTGGGAATGCTAGCGCTAACGATACCTCTATCAGGATCCCTTCTTCATTTTCGAGGATGATCCCGGCCCCGCTGCCTGATGTGCTAGAGGCGCCATCGACGAAGATCGTCCATTTGTGGGCGCTTTCTGCTGGAGTCGGGCAGTGGGTCATCTCCGCGACGAAGTCGGCCAGCGCCTGAGCTTTCAAGGCTTTCCTACTTTCGTATTGTATGTCGAATTCGGAGAGTTCTAATGACCACTTGAGCATCCTCCCGGCCATATCCGGGCGCCCGAGCAGCTGTTTGATTGGCTGGTCGGTCCTCACCTTTATCGTGTGTGCGAGGAAGTAATATCGTAGTCTCCTCGCTGTGTTGATGAGGGCCAGGGCGACCTTTTCGATTTGCTGATATCGGAGCTCGGGACCTTGGAGTGCTTTACTCGTAAAATAGATGGGCTTTTGTCCTTCGTCGGTTTCTCTTATTAGAACGGCGCTGACGGCCTCGGTTGCCACGGATAGGTATAAGTATAGGGTTTCCTTTTCTGATGGCCGTGATAAGACCGGGGGTTGGGACAGAACCTTCTTTAGATGGAGTAGCGCTTGTTCGCATTCATCGGTCCAGTCAAAGGTAGCCTCTTTGCGAAGGAGTCTGAAGAATGGCAATGCGTGCTGGGCGGACTTGGCGATGAAACGGGAGAGTGAGGCGAGCACTCCATTGAGTGACTGGATCGATTTTTTGGTTTTTGGGGTCGGAAACTCCGAGAATGCCCGGCATTTGTCGGGGTTGGCCTCGATCCCTCTTTCGGTGAGATAGAAACCGAGGAACTTGCCTGCCCGGACTCCGAACGTGCATTTCTCGGGGTTGAACCTCATTTTACACTGTCTCGCCTGCTCGAATACCTTCGTAAGGTGTCGAGCATGGGTTACCTCCTCGTGTGATTTGACGATCATGTCGTCCATGTACACTTCGAGCATGTCCCCTATTTCGTCCTTGAAGACTTTGTTCATCATGCGTTGGTATGTAGCGCCAGCGTTCTTGAGCCCGAACGGCATCACGTTGTAGTAGTAATTGCCCGTTGGGGTCATGAACGCTGTGTGTTTCTTGTCTGCGGGCGACATAGGGATCTGGTTGTATCCACTATATGCGTCCATGAAGGACAAGAGTTTAAAACCTGCAGAGTTGTCAACGAGCGAGTCTATATTAGGGAGGGGGAAAGCATCTTTCGGGCAAGCCCTATTAAGATCAGTATAATCAACACACATACGCCATTTTCCATTATTTTTCTTAACGAGGACTACATTAGAGAGCCAGGTTGTGTACTGGGCTTCAGAAATAAAATTTGCCTCTAAGAGGTCTTTTACAGCTCGCTCGGCAGCCTCTGCCTTTTCGGGCGATTGCTTGCGTCTACGCTGTGCTATGGGCTTGGCTGCCCGGTCTACAGCTAGCTTATGACACGCGATCTCGGGGTCCAGCCCGGGCATTTCTGCGGCATTCCACGCGAAGAGGTCGGAGTTCTCTTTGAGGCATGCTACTAGCTCTTCTCTTGTTTCCTCGGGTAGTCCCTTACCTATCTTCACCGTCCTTTCCGGATCGTCCCCAAGAGGAATGAGTTCGAACTCCCCGTCGGGGATTGGTCGGACCGGGTGTTCGAGAGAGCGTTCCTTGGGGAACCTCCCCTCTCCGGTCTCGTCCAGCCCGATGCGACAGTCGAGGTCGATGGCGTTGACTCCTCGGGCAGGATCCTCGGTCTTGAGTTTTTTGTTGTTGCAGTTGCTCTTCGTGCTGACTACGGCCTGTCCTTTTACTGCGGCGTCGTAGCATCGCCGGGCTGCTTCGATGTCACCATGGATGGTGACCACACGTCCCAATTTGGTGTAGTATTTCATCTTCAGGTGGACGGTGGATGGGACCGCAGTGAGTTCGGCCAGCGTCGGGCGTCCAAAGATGCAATTGTAGAGAGACGGACAGTCTACGACCAGGAATTGGATTTTGACTTCCCTGGCCGTTTCTTGTTCGCCGAAAGTGACGAGGAGCTCAACATATCCCCACGGTCTGGTTGTTGCTCCGTTGAATCCTTGGAGATCTGATCCGACGTAGGGGGCTAAGTTGGTCTTGTCTAGCTTCAGAGTCTTGAAGAGGTGGACGTACATGATATCCACTGAGCTGCCTTCGTCGACCAGGATGCGTCGTACGTCGAATCTGGCCATCTTTGCTCTAATCAATAGTGGGATGGCCGAGTTCGGGGATCCGCCCGGGAGTTCCTCCAGGAAGAAGGATATTGGGTTGGATTTTCCCCGGTATTTTGTCAATGTCGCTTTCTGCTCGGGGGCAGTCAGTAGGAGTTCGTCGAACTTGCGTTTGACGGAGAGGGTCGCGGATTCCCCGTTAGTTCCTCCTCCTGATATCACCAGTGTGGTAGGGAAGTCTTCCCAGGGGCTGAGTGCAGTGATCTTGCCCTCGGGCAATGGTTCGGGGGGGAAGAAATCTTCCGGTCGTGACACGCAGAGGGCCACTTGATAGGGAGAGTTGTCGGGGGGTGTGTTTTCCCGGGGTCTCTTCTTCTCTGGCTCGTCGTGTCTGGGAGCTTCGTTCTTCCTCGTGTACTGCTTCAGGTGCCCTTCTTGGATTAAAATTTCAATCGCATCTTTCAGGTGGACGCAGTCTTCGGTCACGTGTCCGTGACTTCTGTGGAACCGGCAGTACTTTGATTTGTCGGTGTGGGGCTTTGGTGCAGACGGTTTTGGGAACCTGACCCTGCCCTGCTTAAATTCAGAGTTGATACATTCTGCGAGGATACGCTCTCGAGGAGCCGTCAGTAAGGTGTACTCGCTATATCTGCCCGCGGGGCCTCTTCCTTCCCGGAGCTCGCGAGGTCTTTCTTCTCTTCGTCTGTCTCCGTTGCGACGGGAAATGCTCGTGTCCTCGCGTTTTGAGTGCTCGGTCTCCCCAGCGTTACGTCCGCTGCGGGCATTGTGTGCCACCTGCTTTTCCTCGTATCTGATGTAGGCCTGGGCTTTATGCAGGAGCTCGTTTAAGGTGCGGGGAGGCTCGATCCCTACGGCTCTGCTAAGTTCACTGCCGGGTAAGAGACCTCTCTCGAGGAGATACTTCTTCATGTGCTCGGTGGTATCTACCTCGACAGCTTCCTGGTTGAATCGCTCGATGTATGAGCGCAGCGTTTCATTCTTCTTCTGCACTATGGCTTCAAGGGTCGCCTCAGTCTTGGGGTGACGACGGGAAGCTGTAAAGTGCCGGGTGAACATGGACCTCATGACTCTCCATGACGTAATGGACTCAGGGGCCAAGCTTTTGTACCAGGCCATGGCCCCTTTCCTGAGGGTCGTTGAGAACAGTCGGCATTTGAGGTGCCCGGTTATATCATTGCGGTAGTCGAGCATCGCGTTGACGTTGTCGACGTGATCGTCGGGATCTGTAGTCCCGTCGTACACAGCTAGGTTTGGCGGTTTCTCCATGCCTTTGGGGAGCGGGGCTTCCATTATTGCCCGAGATAGGGGGCAATGCAAATCTTCCTCGTCGCTCCTTAAGGGAGACAGTTCGTTGTTGTCGGGGCTGTGCCCGCGCCTTGGTGATGTTCTCGCTCGACCACCGTCACGATGGGCGCGTGCCCTGCTGGCGTGGGGTTCGGGAGAGCGACGTCCTCGCTTCTTCGTTGGCTCCGGACGTTGTTGTATCCTACTCACCGGCTGGGGCCGGGCCTCTTGTCGTTCGGCTTCGAGGGCCATGATTCGTTCGTGCTGCTGGTGGAGCATAGAACCGGCCTGATTGAGGGCATTCACCATGGCAATCATTACGGCGTCTCCTTCAACGGGAACGGGAATGGGATGAAATGTCTCTGCCCCTAAATTGTGGGCGTGAGGGACATCTCCGTTGTTTTGGGGCTCTGGAGACGGGGTGGATGGATGACCGTCCCGAACGTCCGCCTCATGGGATGGCGGGCCGTCGTCCATGTTGTAGTTGACGAGGGGACGGCTGTGATCGCTATGTTGTTCTCCGGCCATGTTGGAAGGACAGAAATGAATGAGCTTTTGATCCTCGTTTGATGAAGATGGGGATAGCTAGTTCCCACAGACGGCGCCACTGATCTCACCTGATCAGGAGGGCCTTCCAAGGTCTTGGTGAATGGGCCGGAGAATGAAGTGAAAAGGGGGGTGTACCTGCAAAGTGCTCCAATGTTTAAGTCAGAAAAGGTACAGAATGAGGTTATCAGAGTGTGAGTTAGAATACCTGCCCCTTTGCCATGAAAGGGGTATTTATAGTGAGCCCCCAGCGCTGGGCCAAGGCTCCTAATGGGCTGGATTAGCTAGGCCCAAGGAGGAGCTGCCAGGGGACGCGTAAGAAGCGTTAAGACCTAGACCAAAGTCTGCCCCCTGGTCCAACTGCCCCTATCCCTAAGGCGACAATATAGGGGAGTTGGGTGACGTGGTGAGTGGGATGCCGTTAAGGCCCTGCCCGACACAACTGAGGTGCCCGCAACGTGGGTTGACGGTGAGTGGATGGAGATCGTACGAGGAGGACCCGCTCACTGTCCGACACGTGTTTAAGGGCCCGGGGAGACGTTCGTCGGGCGGACTGTCGTCCACCTGACGCGTCCTCGTGGTCGTGTGGACATGGCCGTTTGGACGTGGGCTTGGCGAGTATTGGGCCGTGCCGTGCCTAGGGTCATGGCCCAGTCCGGAACACTTATAATCCTATTACTAATCATGTTATTAGGATATAATAATAATATTATGGTACAAAGTGAGATTTTCAAGAGTGATTAGATAAATAATATCTTCATTCTTAAGAAAGTGATTTGTGTAGTCAGTTTCATTGTTATCTTTAGTTTTTGAATAGATCACAACAACTCTTGAATAATTATAAATTAAAATATAATTATTCAAGATCACAATATATTAATTAAGATGAAATTTTGTGGAACAATATATAAATTAAAATATAATTATTCAAGAGATGTATGGCAGCAATTCAACCACCACAGCTGCATACTGAGGCTGCAGAATAAATTGAGTTGTTGAAGCCACAACTTGATAGAACTGTTAGTAAGTTGTTTGTGCTCAGCATTTTCAAGAATGGCTTTGATGAGTTCTAAAGTGGTTGAGAGCTTTTGAGCCTTTGACTTCATTCCATAAATATTAGCAAAATCATTTTGAACATGAGAGGACAATTTCTCAAAAACAACACACCATTGTTGAATGAATGCAAAGTGAAGAAGATAACATACCTGTTTAGCTTAGAGTAGAATGTAGTGGTAGAAAATGAAAGTGCTATTTTAATAATTCAAAGCAACGTGTACGAATCAACAATGAACAGATGAGTGAACGTTCCACCGCCATCATAGTATTGTTTTTTTTTCTTCCAGATTTCAGAAATTGATCTTAATAAATCTTTAATATGGTGTATACATTTATGGATCAATATAGACATTTTTTTAAGTTAAAGAATCAATCAGAACTTTAAAGTTAAGACACTGAATCAATGATAGTTGAGTGAATAGAATTCGAGGTTTCTAAGAGGAAGCCCATTAAGAAACTAGTTTTGTTTTTACCCAATTATTTTATAATTTATTTAGGAACGAGATTTCAGGATAATCAAAGACAAAAAATTATAAATTATATATTAGGTTTGAATAGTGGATTGTAGATGGAGTAAGCGGAGAATCGAAGATTGAAAATTAGAAATTATGAATTAGATTTGAAAAGTGAATGGTTAATCATCTAACTTCAACCTTGTATTTCATTTCTTTTATTATTTTTATTTTTCTCCGAGGCTACCTAATTGATTAAATATCAAAGGGTGACCTTTAAATACTATAATGAGATGTTTTAGAAATTGAACCGGACTGATCCATCAAATCGAAAATTGAAGAGGTCGTTGATCTATTCTGATTGATAAATCGGATAAGCTATTGAAAACCAATTAAATTCGATGAATTCATAATTTTAAAAAATTGGCGAATTAAATGTGTTTTTTTCTTAAGACAAAACGACGTCATTTTTATATAAAAAAAAATTAAAATATAAATAGACTTTATTCCAAACAACAATAACAAACATTATTAACTACATTCTTGTTTTCCTAACTAACATCAAATATTTTAAACAAACATCTATTTAAGAAAATAATTTTAGCAATTACAAGAAAATGTACATTAAGGAACCAATCTTGAGACATTTTTGTGTTGTACAATCTATCCCAGAGATTTGTGTTGTACTTCATGCAATACTTTCATTATCAGTGAGTTTTCACTACTAGTGTTTCCATTTCAGCATTTTGCATTTCAAGATAAATCGTTGTGGTATTTACGTTCTAATTGGTTGGTATGGGTTTCATATGGATCGTTGGTGTTTCATATGGATTGATGAGTTGGAAATATATTAATCGTTACGACAAAAATGTGTTAGTCATAAGCAAACAAAAGAATAGTTTTTCCCTAGGTTTCAAGCATAACCGAGGGAATAGGTATTAACTTAAAACATAAAAAAAAATGTAGTTGTTTGGATTGGAAAATGGGATGACTAAAACCTTTCCTCTCGGTTTCCAGCTCAACCAAGAGAATAGGTCTTAAATAAAATAATAAAAAATAATAAAGTATGCTCAAATGTAGTTGATGGGATTCAAAAAGGAGTTGATCATAATATTTTCCTTTGGTTGTCAGCAACCGAGAGAATGGGTAGTATATTTAAAAAATGTGGCTCGCCTATGGTTTACACTTTGGTTGTTCGTTGACTGAAGTGAAAGATTTGTCATAAAATGTATTTTTTTTATAAAGGATACAAATATGATTTGATCTAACAGATCACTCATAATCTAAAATACAAAACTTTCCAAAATTAACGCATTAGTAGATAACATATTCAAAATGTCTCAACAACTTATGTGACATACTACTAAATGGTGACATTCAGTCATCATGTAATTTTAAGAGAAATTTCATGTGTTTTTAGTTATTTTTAATCAATAAATACTTATTCTTTAAAAAAATCAACAATATATGAAAGAAGGTAAAAAGTTGGCTAAGGAGAGGAAAAATGAGAAAACTTGAAAAAAAACTCGCTTTTTGCCATTGGAAAAATCGCGCCACAATTCATCTGGATTGTGACGCGATCCTGATAGTTATTGACCAGTTGTGCCATGATGAGAAGCATTCCATCATGATCTCTACATGGTTTGTTGATTGTGTCACGATGGAGAGGGGTCATGACACGATTTTTGACGCGCCTAAACCTTTTTAAAACACAAAATCACGACTTTTGTAAGGCTTTGACTTTTTGGAGAGCGAATTTTGATGGCAAGAGAGATTAAGGAATTGAGAAATGAAGATTTTTCTCCATTGAAGACCAAATTTTACCTTAAGTTTCATGTATTATTTCTCTAAACTCATAGTTATGCTTAGTTGTATGATGAGTAGCTAAGCATATATATATATATATATTAGGTCTTATAAGATGAAGTTAATTTGATCTATTGAACCATGCAATTGGCTTTGTACTATTATCTTGATTTGAAATTTTAGTTGATATTCAATGTATCTTGTTCTTAAACCTTTTTTTATGTTGACGAGAATATAAAATGAACTTAGGTTGAAGTGATTATTGATTATAACTCTTGAAAATGAAAATAGATTAGTTGTTTAGAATTGGTAGTTATTCTAGGAATAGATAATTATATTATGTAACTTAGAAATTAACGAATTTATTTCATGTTTTGATTTCGAACACACATAAGAAATCATAGAGTTGTTGTCAAAAGAGTGAGTTATACACCAAAAAATTGCGTATAACAATCAAGTTAATTTATCGAAAAAATTGGAAAATCACCTTAAGGAAATATACGCAGTTACCGACAATGAGAATCAATTGATTTGAAATAAGACATGTTCGCTTTTATTCTTTGATAATTTTCAAATTTTAGTACTTTTCAACTACGATGTTGAAATAGAGCAATCCCAGTGGAAAACAAACTTTGGTTTTATTATTTAGCGACATTTTAGTACACTTTTTAATTATTCATCAATTTGTTGGCGTCGTTGTCAAATATTGTTGAATTATTTCAACAAGGCAATTTTTGTTCTTTGATTATTATTTATAATTTTGTTGTTTTTTTATTTATTTGTATTTTATGTTCCTATTCAGTTGATTGTTTGGTATAATGCAATTAAGGTATTTTCTAGTTGTTTATGAGAGATTCAGGATCTTTATTACCAACTAATTCAGAAATTGAGAAGATAGTGAGGGAAAGTCGAAAAGCAACAAAAGCAGCACGGGTAGCCGCAAAAAAAGTTGGAAGAATAGCATACACCACCATCTTCGGACAACTAGACTGAACACGAGGAAGACAATATGAATGACCCACCACAACCACGGAGAAAGACTATAAGAGACTACTGCAGATGAACAGATGTTGGACATACATCTCTCATATTCCAACTGGCGAACCATGTTGCTTTGAAAACTAAAAACAGTGTTCTTGTAGGTTTAAGAGACAATGTGTTTGATGGACAAACCATATGGAGTAGGGGATACTCAAATCAAGATGAGATCATTCGAGGTTTCTTTAATTAGAATAAAATATGATGGGCTACATTGTTTAACAAGTGGAATTATTTAAACATGGACTAAGTTAGACGATATGTTCTTAGAAATATTTTTTTACCAACTCTTAGTTTGTAGAAAGAAGGACTGAAATCTCCAACTTTGAGAAAGGTGACTCATAATCGTTGTATGACTCCTAGAAAAGATTCAAACTATTACTCAGAAGGGTTCCTAATCATAATATGAACACCATGATGCAAATGCAATGTTTTAGTAGAGGTTTGAAAGTTCAAACAAGAATGTTTGATCCTTCAGTTTGAGGTACTATGAAAATTAAAAATGAAGATTAAGTGAAAAAGTTGATAGAAAGGATATGTCGTAATGAGTATCGCTTACAAAGTGAAAGAGGTATAAAGAAAAAATATGTACTAGAGTGGGGTACCAATATTAAAGAGTTAGCTCAACTAGAGATTATTGCTAAATAAATAGTTTGAGCTACCATCATTTCGGACAATGTCAAACATGTTGAGTTATTGTGGTGTGATTTTTATGGAGAGGGACATGTTAATGGAAAATGTCTACTAGAGGGACAAACCGAAGAAGCTCAATATATGAGTAATTTTCAAAGAGGAAAACCCTATTCTAATACTTATAATCTAGGTTGCACATATCAGTCAAATTTAAAGTGGATCAACAACCAAAGTTTAAATGCAAATCAAGGAGATCCTTAAATTCCTCAAATGAAACAACCAAGGAAACCATCCCTATTAGAAGAAGGTATGGGTTAATTCATGAAAATGACCCAAAATAATTTTGAGGCTACGAGTAAGAACCGTGAAACGTCCATAAAAAGCTTAGAAATGCATATTGGGCAGCTATCTAATCAATTGGCATCACAATGAAATGGTGGTTTCATTGGGAACACTTTGGATAATCTGGAGAATAAGAGTTGTAAGGTTATTAAATTGAGAAATAGGGTTATAAAAAAAAGGGAGAAAAAATTGAGGAAGTAGGTGAAGACTTTGTAAGGGGATACATTATTGACAAACTCTTTGATAGAGATTCCCCTTTAAGAAGAACTAAAAATCAAATTCTAAATGAACCAAGACCTGAACTTCGATACTATGTCAAACCGCCCCACCCCATCCTGAAGAAAAATCCCAAGAAAGAAATAAAAGTTGGACAATTAAATTTTTTTATAAAGATGTTCACAAAGCTTCAAGTTAGCATCCCATTTCGTGAAGCCTTAGAGAAAATGTCGGTGTATGCTAAGTTCATGAAAGGATTACTTACTGGAAAGCAGAAACCCAAATTTGATGAAAATATATCTTTAATTGAAGAGTGCAGTGCAATAATTCAGAGGAAGCTTCCACCTAATATAAAATATCTAGGGAGATTTACTATTCCATACCATAGGTAAACTTGAGATCAGACATGTGTTTGTGATTTAGGGGCAAGTATCAACTTGATGCATCTATCTATGATGAAGAAACTTAATTATGGAGAAGCTAAGCCAACTTAGATGATTGTGACATTAGTCGACCAATCCATTACTTATCCTTATGTTGTACTGGAATATGTGTCAGTCAAGGTAGATAATTTGTTGTTTATGGTAGATTTTCTGATCTTAGATATGGTTGAAGATGGCAAAGTGCCACTTCTTCTTGGAAGACCATTTTTAGAAACGGGTAGAGCTTTGATAGAGGTGTAAATGAGAAAACTTATATTGATATTCAACAATGAGAAAGTTGCTTTCAATGTATTTGAAGCAATGCAACATCATAAAAAGGATCTTCAGTGTTAAATGGTCGATGTATTTGAAGAAGTAGTAAAGGAAGTATCTCATAGTGAATCACCATTATCACCGATGGAGAGAGTTATTGTAAAATATATTGACTCTATTGAATAATAATAAGACCAAGAAGTGGTAGAGTGTGTTCTCCAATTAGAAGCATCTCATGTAGAGAAGTCCTCAATTTTTTTAAAGAATCATGTGTTATGAAGCAAACAAGCATGGAATCAACCGAGATCAAAAAGTATAATGGTCCTAAATTGAAGGAATTATCCTCACACTTAAATTATGTTATATTGGGAGAACAACCAACCCAACTGGCCATCATCAGTTATTTGTTGTCAGGTTTGGAAGAAGAAAAACTCATGAAAGTTATAAGAGAAAATAAATAATCTCTTTGGAAGAAATGCTTCTGACTTAAAGGGGATAATTCCAGCTTATTGCATGCAGAAAAACAAGATTGGGGAAGAATTCAAACCAATGGTTCAACCTCAACAAAGACTTAATCCTTAATGAGGAGTTAGTAAAGAAGGAAGTTTTTAAGCTCCTTGAAGCATGCATTATTTCCCCCTTTTTATAGTTCATGGGTTAATCAATTTCCTTTTGTTCCTTAAAGAGGGAGGAATGAAAATCATCTGAAATGAGAAGAACGATTTAATACAAACTCATGTCGTTAGTGAGTGGCGAATTTGTATAGATTACATGAGGCTCAATCAAGCATTGAAAGGATCATTTTCCTATACCTTTCATGGAGCAGGTGTTAGAGAGATTAACAATGCAAGCGTACTATTGTTTCCTTGACAGTTACTCAGGTTAAAATCAAATATTTTGGACCCCGTTGATCAAGAGAATATCTCTTTTACATGTCCATTTGGAGTGTTCACCTATCGAAGGATGTATTTGGTCTATCCAATGCTCTAACAAATTTTCAAATGCTATATATTCTTGTTGATATGATGGAGAACTCTAATGAGGTATTTATGGGTGGTTTTCTTGTTTTTGGTAATACTTTTTTATAATTTCCTTCATGGTGACCGAAGGTACTGTTTTGGGACATAAAATCTCTTCAAAAGGTATTGAGGTAGATAAAAAATGAAGTAATATAAAAATTACCACCTCCTTCTAATGTTAAAGGAGTGAGAATTTTTTTAGGATATGTCGAATTCAATCAATGCATGGTTCATAAAATATTTTTCTAAGATTGCAAAACCTTTGTGCAACATCCTTGTGAAAGATAATGTTTTCTTTTATAATGATTGTTTAAAAAATATTTATGTGATTAAAAACAAGTTGGTTACTACACTCGAAATTATTATACCAAATTGGGAACTTCCCTTTGATTTTACGTGTGATGGAAGTGATTACACAATTGGAGTGGTATCGGGCCAACGGTCTAAGAAATATTTTCCTGCTATAATGATGCCCATATTATGCCTATTTTTTTTGAAAAAGAATATGTTTGCTAGGTTTGGAGTCCTTAGAGTTTTGACCAGTGATAGGGGAGGCATTTCTGCAACAAGTAACTAGAAGATGCATTATGAAACGTAATGTGAAACATAAAGTACCAACACCTTATCACCCTCAAACTTGTGGCCAAGTTGAAGTGTCTAACAAAGACTTGAAGAAGGTCCTAAAGATACAATTTCAACATCTATAAAGGTTTGGGCAAATAGTTAGATGATGCACTTTGGGCATACATGACAGATTTCAAGACTCGTTTAGGATTTTCACCATATCAATTGGTGTATGGGAAAGTTTTCATCTACCATTAGAGTTGGAATGCAAAACATATTGGGTTGTGAATTCTCTTAATTTCGATGAAAAGATGACTGGGAAAAAGAGGCTTCTGAAAGTGAACGAATTAGAATAGATGAGGTTATGCGTATAAGGATGTTCTCATTTAAAAATAGAGAAAAAAGAGGTACCACGACAAAAATATGGTTAAACGAGAGTTTTACCCAAGACAATAGGTTTTACTATATATTTTTATACTAAGATTGTTCCCTGGTAAGCTTAAGTCAAGATGGCTGATTCGTTCATCATCAAAGAAGTCTCACCCAATAGAGTGGTAGAAATCAAAGATCTTTGAGATAAGCATACTTTCACGGTGAATGGAAAAATGATGCATACTGATGATCAACTAGCTTGAAGAGGCTTGAATGTTCCTTCCATGTACAGTTTCTACAAAATCTCTAAATATGTATCACTCACATCTTTTTTACTGTTCTTTGGCTAGGAAAATTGGTATGGTTCAGTAGATTAGCTAACATTTGTTGGAATAAGATTGTTCATATCTCTTAGGTTTTGATGATAACAAAGTATTTAAGGAATAAATGGGTATGCTAACATATGTTTAAGTGTGCAGGATCACAAGCATAAAATTTATCCTGATTGAAAGCATATGTGAAGAAGCAATATTAGTCTAATTCTGATTGATTAGAATCTAAATTAGTTCATCATCATCTGAAGGCATTAGACACTGAAGGTTCATACTCTGGTCTCATAGCCCAACTTCTGATGATAGCTCAGATTCTGAAAGATTGAAGAGCATCTAATTCGTACATTGTACCAAATCAGACTTGTCTTATCAAAGCCCTAGATTTCATGACAAAGTCAACTAAGGTTTCGTTTTGCAAGACTCAAGGAATAGTGGCGTGACATCTTCAGTCGGTTCTACCTTTTGGTAGATACCTAGTAATTCGAAAGGTGTTGTGAACAATGATATTATTCAGTGGATAAAGCTTCAAACCAAAGGCATTCTCTAGCGTCTTTCTTGGCATCCTTCTTCACTAAGTTTGCTCATTATGTTAAAACCCTTCAAAGACTCTTTCTTAGCCTATATAAAAGGAAGTTGAATATTCAAAGAAAGGTTACAACATCACAACACATTTGAAAGATCTTGTGCATAACTATGAGTTGTTATTTCTTGTAACTATTATTGCCTAGGATCTTAAGATTTCTTAGATTTGTTTATCTTAGAAATCTTAAGAGGTTGTAAAACCTTTGTGATCGTTGCACAACTGTTATACTTCTTATTTTGTATATAAGTATAATGCTTACCATTTTTACCAAACTACTTGTTTAAAGTAGAGGAAGTCTCTTGCCTACGTGTTTGAGCAAGGAAGTCTCTTGTCTATGGACTTGAGCAAGTAAGTCTCTTGTCTGAGGACTTGAGCAAGGAAGTCTCTTTCTAGGTTGATTAAGAAGAAGTCTCTTGCAAGGTTTCTTGAGCATAAGTCTATTTCTAGGTTGATTGAGAAATTTGTAGTTTGTTTAGTTATAGTGAAAAGATCTTGTTGAGGCAAGGGGACTAGATTACTCTCAGTTGAGTAGAGGAATCAAGATAATATTTGTGTGTTGCTTGCATTTGCTTCTGAATATTTCATTTTCGTTGTTGTGATTAGTTCTGATATCAGAGTCCGAACATTGTTCAGAATCTGAACTTGCTGGTTTTGAAGTGAAATCGATTTTTGGGCATACACAATTCACCCCCCCCCCTTCTTGTGTATTTTCTCACCTTCAACATTGTCCTTAGAGTTTCAATGTATGATTGTTGGAAGGTTTTGGAACCTCATACTTATGTCTCCTGCACCATCTTGCTTTCTAGTTTTCTAAATGTTCTCAATAGCATCTGGCGTGCCATGAATGAAGCTAGATTCATGGATATTTTGGATAAATGAGAGTGCATTGTTACATATATTTTCTCCTAAGTGGCTCTCTCAGGTTAAGGTTTAAAGCTTCATGTTATGATAAATATGAGAGACTTTGTTTTATTAAAGGCCTTTAGGTTACCTATTTCTCCTCCCCCTCCCAAGTTGATCAAAGAAGGTATGTGGTTCCTCCTTCTTTGAAACTAGATTAAAGGAAACTCTGATGTATCTCTGTGGATAACTTAGTTGCATATGGTGAATTATTTCGAAATCACAACAACTTTCACCTTGGCAATTTTGGTTGCTTCTTATGCCTTGGTGATTCTCTTTTTGTGGAGTTAAAGGTGTTATTATCTCTCTTGAACATGTTATTACTTCTCATTGGCCTTGTTTTTGGTTGGAATTAGACTTCGTGCTCGTGATTCAAACTTTTTCTAACTTGGTTTTGGTGCCTTGGAAAATAAGGAATATGTAGCTTAATTGTCTCCTTGGCATCAAATCTATTTCTTTTTTTGGCTACCCATATATCTAGGAAAGGCAACCGATGTGCAAATATTTTAGTTAGTTCAGACTTAATTTTTAGTCAATAAACACGGTGGATAACATTCACTAAGTAACACTTATAGTAGCAACCTTCGTAGTTTGGCTAACTTTAGAATTTGCTAGCTTTTCAGGTTTTGGGTCTAGTCCCTTCATTTTTGTACTTCTTCTTTTAATATATTTTTGGCCTCCTAACACCCTTTTGTCAAAAAAAAAATTGCAACAATATTAAAAGGAAAATTTTACCTCATACCCCTACCATTATCTCTTTACCCCTATATTTTTTTAAATATTCCAATTCTATCCTTTTCACTTATCAAATAATTTTATTATTTAATATTTACAATTTCACACCCCTATCAAAGTGGACCGGATAACTTTGTTCAAAAAAATTTGGTATGTGATTTTTTCACCGAATAACTTGCAATCAAGTTTTTCGGTATGTATTTTTTTTCACCGGATACCTTGATTGCAAGTTATCTGATGAATACAAATTACATATCGAAAAACTTGATTGCAAGTTATTCGATGAAGAAAAATTACATATCGGGAAACTTGATTGCAAGTTATCCGGG